>NC_083348.1:316708-618417 GCF_019175385.1 Lycium barbarum | reverse complement strand
CGCCGGTGAACCACCACGTATCACCAACGCCACCTGCTCCGATGAACTCTAAGCAATGAGCCACTGCTCATTTACCCTCTCCCCGTTGCTCCCTTGTCACTCTCATGCAAAAAATAAACCATATCCATCGGAGTCAAGTTCGACACCGGCGAACTCTGTCCGGCCCCTTTCTTGTACATCAAATTGAAGACTATAATTTCAATTCCAAAGTCAAGCTCTATAACAAGTTGACAATAAAAGTTCCGGAAATTTTTTGTCCAAAGCTTCAAATGAATTTTTAAAGGAGTCTTCAAATTTCCATATGAACTTTCTTCATCCAAAGTGACAAACCAATGCTTTAATCAAGAATTTTAGCACAAGTACACAACTACTGTTCATTTCAATTAAAATCTAGCCAAAAAAATTGAATTCCAAGTCTGGAATTTCACACCAATCTTCAAAGTGTTTGAATTGTGATTTTCCGGTGAAGTTCCGACAAAGATAGCCGGGTTTTTCTCTCCCTTTTCTTTCAATTTTTCCTGTTTTGTTATTCCATATTCTTGTAAGGTTTTCCAAATTTAGTGTGGTGATGGTCGGGTGGATGCTGGTGGAAGGAAGAAAGAGTGAGGTAGGAGGAGGAAAAAAAAAATTATTCACCAAAAAAACTCCTCAAACGCTCAGTATTGGTGTAGCACACACAATGTGCCAAGTCCGCAAAAAGTGTTTAAATGACACAATCAAGTCCTACCTCAGGTGTCTAAATGAAATAAAATTTAGTTAAGGTGTTCAAGTGAAAGAACCGAACAACCACATGTGTCTATCAATGGATTTGGCCAACTAATTAAGATGGTTACTCCCTCCTTCCCATATTACTAGACCACTTTCCCTTTTGTACGTCCCTTAAGAAATCATAAATAAAATATGTATTTTGTTACCTTACCCTATCTCTCTTCAATAAATACACTCTAATCAATATTGACTATTTTCAAGAACATTTAATACTAAGAATAAGATGGAAAAGACTTAATTAATTTTATTTTGATTTTGTAAATGAATAAGTAAATTGAAACATATATTTTTAACAATGTGGCCAAGTAATATGGGACAGAGGGAGTAACACTTTAAGTAAAACATGATCCGCACTATTCCATTTTAGATTATCTGATCTATAGTTAAATGTACTATATTTCAAATATAAACAAAACAGCTGATCAATCAGAGCAGCACACCCGCCTATTATTTCTATAACCTCTTAGGCGAAAGAGAGAGAATTCTATGATGATGCAAGGTTTCTCCCTTAATTTATAACGCGTACACAGATTAAAACAGCATGATTGGAAATGTAGCGAGGTCCTTAAAACCATCAAATATGGTCTAAATGGGAAATCGCACAATCACATAATGAGAAACAAAATTGATGCTAAGATGACGAACACCAAAATCACCAACGCGTTAATGGTTAAAGAGAACTTAATTAAAACACAACACAGTTTGTTTTAGTGAAAACAACATTCATCCACAGCGAAAGCTTAATGTTGGCTGGATCATTTTGCCTTGTACTGACCCTAGAAGATGTGTAAGAAACATCAGGTTAAAGATGTAATTTGCCGATATATATAACTCCTGTGCATTATAGATGAAAAGATTTCTAAAAGCGTAGGAGATAACAAGGACATCTATTGACAAGAGTAGCATTTAGGGCGACTAGTAAAAGTGAATAATCAAATATATTGCACCGGGTAAAAAGTTGCACCAATTTAATTTGGCTAATGTCTTGTATTATAATTTTCCTTAAATTATCTGTTTGACTTACCAACTGATATCCCGGCATTGCTTCAAGTTGCAGACAAATGACAACTGCAATATATAAATAGGTCTCGCTATATATGTGCATAAAGCTGCAGCCCTTAAATGTGTGCATCTCAATCGCCTTCTTTAGCTGGAGTGACAAATTGTTAGCAGCCTTTCCCTGCTTAAGTTCCACGACTAGTTCCAAAAAATGTTCTAGAAAAGAGCTCACAGCATTATTTAAGTAGGATACCCGCCTGCAGCAATATGAGCAAATTAATTCCTATGGTTTTAGATTTTTAGCATAGACTCCAGTCTAAAGGAAAAAGAAGAATTGGAAAATTTCTTACTGAACTTCAAATTTCAGAGCAGCTAATTATAGATAGAACTTTTCCCCTAAGCTTTTCAAGTCTCTGCATAGAGGAAGAATACAAGTTTGAATAAATGCAGCTAACATGTAATACCATGACTGGATGCCAGGACACATACCAAGCCAGATATCTTTGCCCATCTTTCAGCAGAAGCACCGGCGTCTTTTAGATGAGAACAACGTGAATGATCATAATTTAAATAATAGGTTGAATTTTCGGTTGCTTCAGCTACCCTGAGGTTATTAATGTTATCTCTTGCCCTCTTGATGAGATTGCAGAAACAAACCTGCAGAAACTTCACTGTTTCGGCCGGGTACAAATTAGAGAAACACCAGACTTCATCAACATTTGAGTTCTACTCTACAGTATAACCCTTTAAATCATTAATCAGGAATAATGTGAGGTGCATCAGTGACATAATGTTCTGAATGGGATACATGAAAAGACCGTATGAGAAAAGTTGTCCGCTTATAAAATTTGCATTACTAAGAACCCGGCCCCAGATGCCTTTAAGCAACAAACCCAGTTCTTAGAGTTGAAGTTAATAGTATACCACCATATCCTGTAGATATGAGGATTTTTTTCTGAAGGTTTTCTAAATAATTGTCATCAGAAGAAAGGAGGATGATAAGTTGTTCCAGGAAATCAGAGGTTCAAGTTCAATACTGGTGGCTATGAGGAAAATCACATACTGCAAGTAGTTTACTCCGTACTCACCGTAGATCCTACAAGGTTAGAGTTTATTGGTGCAAATGAATCAGTTCTTATGCGTGGTGAGGTGAAACTGATGGCCATCAAGGTTTCTGATTGATCATTGGAATCTAACGTAGCTGTGGATCCATCAGCTATAAATACCCACTGCTTCTTTTGATGAGCTTCTGTATACAGCTGCCCCACAAAAACAACCACCGCAGTTGACTAAAATCCCTTATCAAGAGAGGGAAAAAAAAAAAAAAAAAAAACACCGCAGCAATATCAAACTCCCTGAGAAGAAACCAAGTAAAAAAACTAATTGAACAAAGAAGTTTCTTGCTTCGAGAGCACAAGTATTGATTCTAAGATATTACCACCAAGGCCGACCTGGACATACGAACTTCACCCAATTAATTCAGTGGAATTGATTGGCGAGGACAAAAAAGACCCTGCAGGAACAAGTATCAGATGTATAAATTCGTACGGTAAAACTGTAAAAGCATAAACAGAACAGATACTTACGAAAAATGCTCAATTGCCAGAGGAGACAAAGGCAGCCATTTGGCTGTGGATCCTTTTGCTTGCAAGTAAAGGGTGCTAGAGTCTCACCTTATAGGTGTAAGCCCTGAAACAGCAAAAGCTTGAGGCCCTGAAACAGCAAAAGCTTGACCCTCTGCAAGCTCACTTTGCTGTAAACAAATCATTTAGAGATGGAATTAGTACAGAATTGAGAAACCCATTAGCACAAATAAAAGGATACAAGGTTAAAGAAAAATATTTCAGTGCAAAATCAGATAACCAAGAGGACGTTAAAGTCCAATATCAATACCAGTTTCTCAGTTGGATTCCATATTGTGATAAAGCCTTCCTTGGGACAGCACTTCAATGGAGTACTTTTGCTAGTCAATCCAACAACTCTAACTTGCATAAACGGAATGACGTCTCTTTCAGCAAGCCCAGCATCTTGCAAAGCTCTTTCAAGAGATTTCTGCAGGTCAGACTGCCGCAATGCCTGAAAATGACAAAAAGGGAATCATGACTAACCAACCTCCTATGGCTAAAGTAGGTGGAAATGAACATAGCTCCAACTTTGCTTGATAGGATGAAAATAAGTTCAACTGCTCTGAAGTCATCTCTGCCATCAGAAGTTCGGGTTCTGCAGCTTTCTCGAGTATCCTCAAAATTCTTGCCCCTTCTTCACTTTCATAGTCGCTTCCAATGTAGGGATCTCTCTTTCCTCTTTGAGATGCTGAGACTATTCCCTTCACAATGCTACCGCCTCTAGATTGACTACTCACAAACATAGGTCTTGTCAGTACATATCACAGATAAAACCCATCAAATGGTATTGAGGCTGCATTGCGTGAAAGTTGGGGCTGTATCCAAGATATAGGCATGCTCTAACAGAAAGGATCCATCCTAGAATGTCGGTTTCTTGATATGACAGTCGGAAAAAGATTGACAGGGAAAACTCTGAAATAGCTTGCAAAACCTTTTGGCTTCTTTATTGGAAAACTCACAAGCTTGATTATTGTTAACAGTAATTATTAAGATTTATGAAGACATTTTTTCATCTTAATTTGGAAAAATCACCTCAAGTGCTCGCACTATGTTCCAGAGAAGGACACCAGCTTTTTGTTTACTGTCACAGTCTTGTCATTCTTTATTTTCAACCCAACAGACTTATAGATTCGAACCAAGCCCAACTGCTAAAACCACCAGCCCTTACCATCTAGCCATTGCACGAGCCACATACATATATACAAACATATTTATGTGTTATGCATAACTGATTTAAAGAAACATCATCATTGCCAATAGATTGGATTTAGCAGACGTCGGGGATTTAACAGAGTGATACAGGTTTGCTGGAGTCCAGACTAAAGCAATTTCAAGTTGTGACAAAAAATTGAAAGGCAACTAATTATGCTATTTATAAATGTTTCTTTCTTATACAATATAGGAATAATTTTTAAATTAATTATTAGCATGTCAATTCTTTGATAATTAATTTATATTTTTAATCGCAAAAAGCACGGACATATTTACTAGTTGAACATAATAAAATTGACCCCTTTGTACAATGGATTATTCTTGAAAGTATTTTTTCATATGCCTTTTATATTTTTTCATATTTACAGCCGAATCCCCGCACCCGTATACATAACTGGATACTCACCCCCGAATCTTAAAATTTAGATTTTGCCGAATCCGATACTTGAATTCGTACCCGTATCAGATACCCGCACCCGAGTCCGTGTAACTTAGATTTCAACTGCTAAGATTAGACTTCTTTAGATCATGCATCGAGAAACTTAAAACTTTGATTATAACATCACAATGTTGACGTTAAGTATAACCCGAAACTAGAAAAATTATTAGATTTAATGACAAAAGGTGCATTCAGTTGTAACAGAGAAGGGTAATAACATAGATTGCTAAATTCAGTATTCTTTTGTCTAGAATGACGAAATGCAAAAGCATTTTATCGCTTAGTCGTGTTAGTCTAAAATGGGTTTTGTGTTCGGTTTGGTTATGGATAGGTCGAGTCCTTTCGGGTTGGGTTAGAATTTTATATGGACCAATA
The DNA here is from genome assembly GCF_019175385.1 of Lycium barbarum. Lineage (NCBI taxonomy): Eukaryota > Viridiplantae > Streptophyta > Magnoliopsida > Solanales > Solanaceae > Lycium > Lycium barbarum. The sequence goes on along the minus strand of NC_083348.1, from coordinate 612,999 downwards.
AATAAAGTCACATGTTTAATTAAAATTTAATTAAATGTCATTTAATGCCGTCGATGAAGGGACAATTTTAAGCCTGAAAATAACGTCAAGGGAAAATTTGATCCAATAGGTGGAAGGAGGCTATTTTTGAGCCATTTCTAATACGTTAAGGGTTTTTCTAACCTAAATAGGTGGAAGAAGGGGCAAATTTGATCAAACAGATGGAAGGAGGGCGGTTTTGTCCCATTTCTAATACGTTAAGGGTTTTTTGACCCTTTTCCGTTGAATAAATCAAATGTCGACTTGAGAGTAATCCATAAGATTATTGCCATGAATATTATTAAAACTAGCATCAGACGCCCAATGGTCTATGGTGAAGGAGTTGGGGCATATTTCTTGATGTACCACGGGATACAGATGACGGAATCACGGAAAAGCAAGAAGCTGGCAGGAGAATAAAAAGGTCAGGATCCAAGTTTATTACTCAAAGCAGCAGGGTGATGGAGGACAAATATGCATTTTGGGTGGATATATTTTGCAGTCGAAAAAGCAAACAGTGGTGCATTTAGTATCACTTTTCATTAAAATAATGCATCTCTTTATCCATCCATTCAGATCTTACAACGAACCGCCAAAACATAACCAGAATGCTATAGATTTCCATCATAATCAAAACTACCTAACAATTTTCAATTACATTTCCCTGTAGAAAACATGATATGTCCTTGAAATTAACCAATGTAATTGGAACAGGACCTCTAACAATACTTACATGGAGCAAGACGGGAAAAGGAGAGATAGGAATATTATAATTGCATGGTCAGGATAAAAATGCAAGTAATGAGTTGTTGGTATTACTAATGCTTCAGAACCCCAAACGAGATGCCTCTATATGTCCCATTTATATGCAGCACCAAACTAGTCGCCTGAAATTAATAGAAACTGGAAAAGCCCTTGAAAGCAAAAATATTTAGAAGCTGCTAACCTCAAGAGGTGATACAGGACCTGTCCAGCCACACAATCCAGCTCCCCAGATGTGTAAATGACAAGATAAGCTGTGAGCAATGTGACAATCGGATAGACTGTAACCTATAATATAGTGTGGTTACCCTAAGAAGCTTTTAGCCAACAAACAGCTTTCCAGCAGCCAACAGTACACAAAATATCCCATATGGCCAGCATCAGCTTTCACAGCATCCTGTAAGGTCAGAGGGTTTACTTGACTAAACAAATTCCCAACAGTTGGCTTCAACAAGAGGAGGCTTATCAATTGGCCTCTAGATTCCCAACAGAAATTGCTTGACACCTAAATTTTGGCTCATTCAGCTACAGGACAGCAATAATAGAATACCAGTGAAACAAACAAATCCAATTTATAATACAGTGATAGACATAAATAATTTTCATACTACCCATCCGTGAGTTCGATCCCGCTCAAGTTCCATTTGTGGTTCAACTGGAAAGTCGCAAAGTGAATAGACATTGGAAACGCAGCGTACCATCATATAAGAAGGTGGGACATCTCCTTCTAAAGTTCTCTTAATTGCAGATCAACGACCATATTTTACTTCTCTTTCATATATGTCCAAAGGATGTTTTTATTGTACCTCTGCAACCCAAGAGGGAATGCACAAATTAGCTGAACTAGGGATACCTGTATGGTAATTCTTCAAGTACATTGCAGACGCAGGAAATTTGGCACAGTAACACCTTTCATAAGATGAAATGATTTGCAACCCACCCATTGGAATGATGAAGAATATCTGTAAGCATATCACATTGAAGAACAATTTAAAAGGAGTATTAGAGATACAACTATAATAAGCAATAGAATTGTCTTGATCTGCTCAACTGAATGCTGAGAACCCAATAGACACCCATGATTATAGCTCTATAGATCAATCTGCGGATCCAAGAAAAAGTAGCACATATAGGTGCATGTAACTCTCAACAATGAGAGAAACTGTATGTGAAAGTTGTAACCAAACCAACAGACACACAGATGCATAGGTCAATGGGTAATATTTACCAACATCGATTCATGCAGCTACAAAAGGTCAACAATCATTTAATGTAACACTTGAAACTAATTGGTCTCTTCTGATAATTGTAGCTATTTTAATAGCCAACAAATTTTCCAAAATGTTCTTGCAAATAAATATAGAAAATTACTTTTTAGAAACATATTGCACGGAAGCTCCTGATCAAAACAGCATTGATCACATAATTTCAACAGAACATAACAAGTATCAGCTGCCAACACTTGACTTGGCATTAAATATGTTCAACACTCGCTAGGCTAACTAACTCTGAAGTTTGCTTATGAGATCATAAACATGATAGAGAAATGGTGAAAGGCCAATAGGACTAGCCACCAACTCAATCAAAACATAGTATCATTTTATATAAAAGAGGTATCCAGCCAGCTGGCGCGCATATCGACAATCCATATGCAGTCTACTATATCCTGCTAGAATACATATCGGGTAATCTACCCACCAAGACTAAAGAAGATAGTCAAAAATCCTTTAGTGTTTTTTGGTCTCTACTAGAATTTGAACCCTCCTCGCACAAGACTTTTTTTTCCGCTTTACTCACCCTCAAGTGCGAATAAAAGAAGAAAAAGAAAACAGTTACCAGTTTCAAAAAAAAAAAAAAAAGAAACAAGTTTAGTATCATCTCAATTAGTTGTATTCTGTCTGCCATGGGAAGAACAAAATTATAAGACCAAAAATAATGCTAGTCCTTTCTTGGAAGATCAACTACATGTCCAATGAAAAGGAGCGACAGATTTGACTTCCATCCAATGTCTCTCAACCATTCAACTCCATTGGATCAGAGAGTCGAAGGGGGCAAGAGGAAGCGTCCACAGAAGAATTTTTTAAAAGAACCTTAATAAAATTACACAACAGAGAGTGTGCAACTGGGAAGATACCAATTACCTCGACATGAGAGAACAAATGAATTTAGAGCCTTAAACGTTGCAGGCTTAAAGAGAGTGGTGATAACTGATAACTACTCTTCTCGAACAGGATAACTACACATTATATGATTTTGGCATCTAAAACTAATACACAAGTAGCATATAATGGAAAATAAAGGGGATAAAAATAGCACATATGAAGAATAAAGGGGTCATTTTTGTACATTAATACAATTAAGACTTTTAAGAGTCCTAATTCAGCTTGTACACGACCACATGTCTCCTCCAGCTGTAAGCAGTCGTCTTCTTCATATTCCCCAAATTTCCTTTTCAAGCTTTTACAAAGCAAAGTTTTCAAGCCTCTAGGTCGGCTCTTTCACAGTCTTTCATTCTTTCCTCAAGATAGAAAGAGAAAGCCATTCAAGGCCAAAAACAAACCCTCCATCTATATCACTGCTTCTCTCTGCCATCCGAACTCAACACAACCTTGTATTCTTGGTTTATCTTAAACATGAAGTAGCAAACATGAGATAAAAGTACTATAATATTGAAGGTATGTCATTTTCCTTATCTTAAATCTGTTTTATTTTTAATTTTGAGAAATCAAAATCTCAAATTTTCCCCCCAAATTTGTCGACGGACTCCGGTCAAAGTATCCGTATGTAATTGACTGTATCCCGAACGTTTGCCGTCCCCGCACCCGAGCGTATCCCGGACGGGAACGGCACCCAAAATGGCGAGTCCGTGTAACTTAGCTAATACCTCAATGAGCGCACATTTACATAAAAACTAGCTATACAAACTAGTCCTAGTTAACTTCAGTAAAGTATGATCTGAATAGGCAACCCACACGCAAAAAGAACCTCAATTTGTAGAATTCCTGGTGTAAAAAAAAAAACCTACGAGAACTACAAAGTATTCATTTATCACTAAGGAAAGAACATGTTAAGTCTAACTCCAGAGTCAGCAATGGCTGGAGCAGCTCCAAAAAAAAAAAAAAGAACTTTAGTAATTGATATTCTATTATGAATAGGAAGGGATACTCTGTTGGTACATTGTAATAATTTTTTACAACACCTCCTTGGTGATATACTAATAATAAAGTGATTATTTGTAATAAATTAGATGACAGTGATTAGAAAACGTGACCTTGCGGAAAAAAAACAAGTTTATGCAGGACAAGATTTTTTAATAAACTTCTCTTTTTCTGGATTAGTAGTTGTGAGTTATGAATTAATGTTAGGCAACTCAATAGTTACAGTTTACCTAGATTTATGTCCAAACGGGAAGGAACTAAAGTCTCTTCAAACTGTTTGGAATTCCATTGTTTGACTACCTGCAAATGCAAACCAAGTCTGTAAATCATCATTTTGACTGCAGTTCCAGAAAGGAAAGAATCTTTCCAAGATTAAAGATGTATCCAGTCAGCCCATTCAGAAGATTTTCTCATGATCGACAAAATCAACTACTTGATTAGTCTATGGAGAAAATTCACTGTAAAAGCTCTCAATCTCTCATCTAACTTTTTAATTGAAGAGTTTGATCATGTTAATATATTAGATCAATGATCCTACAAAGTACAAAATAAGTGCAGCCTCTAATAGTTCCTGCATGGAAAATAACCAGCCAGATAATGCAAAAATGCAAAATTACAAGGATGGATAGATCACCCCTTGCTTCCTTTGCTGCACAAGACGCGCATGGGATGAAATCGAATGAACCAAATATGTCTAGCATGCCATCAACCTTGTAGAAACACTACTTAATTCTTTACATCTATACATCAAGAGGCTAAAAAGGATTCGCAGCAACCGACTCTTCAGATCAGAAATGCAACAGTTTGAAGTAGGCCACAAATCTTTACAGCAACCTTTCGAATCCACGATTGAAGATACTCTCCACCAGCATTCAAACTACCTTTAGAATTGCATTCGCCTACTCACCCAAGAAAGCCTAAAAGCTGAAGATTGTAAACGGAAAGGAGAAGTTCGGTACAAAGATGAAGTTCATCTCTTAAGCAACATTTTGCTACTACTTCTACCAGAAATGGCATGTAATTTTTTATGGTGGTACATCATAAGTTCCACTCAAATGCTAGATTTTGAATATGAGAAGCAGATCTAGGCAGCAATCTCGTACTGCGGAGACTAGAGAGACTTTTGGATGCGGAAACAATACGACTTCCAATTTCAATCCCTTTAGACTTATTGTTTGAGGCTCTGCTAACGCTTTCATTTGAAATTTGCCGAGGTGTTTTGACTGAACAAGGAGACAGCAAAGCACATTCTACATTAAGATCACGAAGATTTGTTCCAACCCTTGTATGATCCCCTTTTAGAGTTTGAGCTCCTTGATGAGAAAATCTTGAGCTTGAGTTCACCTCATCATAACTTGAGAAATATTTCCTGATAATTCCCGAAACCGAAATTGCTTCGGATGAATCTTCACAATGTGACTCTGCTGCTGGACAGAAACTTTGTTCCTTACCTTCACATCCATATGTGGAAACAACTATAGGCTCCGCAGGTCCTTCTAAGCAGTTAAATGTGTTCATTTCCCTAGCTCTGTTCCTTTCCTTTTTCTTTTTCTTTTTCTTTTTTTTCTTTGATAAATGAGCTATTGTTAAAACATCTAACAGTCTACTTCTAAGCCAGGCAAATCTTTTCAGCTTTTTCACTTTTCCTTGGCATTTTAACTTGTCAGATTTTGTGCTTGTCGTAGAAGTTCTGAGTTTTGTGGGACTAGAAGGAACATTATCATCATGATCCAGTTCAGATGAACCCAACCCATATTGATGAACTTGGACATGCAGTGACCTAAATCCCCCTTGATGCTGGAAAACATGCTTTAGAGGAAAATTTCCAGAAAGGTGGTAAAAGCAGGAGTTCCTTTCGACCTGTCGAAAAGATAAATCAATACATTTGGGAAAACAAGTATGAGCAGTTTGTTAAAGCATACCATCACAGCATCCACTTTGATCTGCCCCATCTCTGAGAAACAATTCAAGTGAGTCCTTTCAACTTGTCCTACAAATAGCAGTAAGAGTCGTTAAAAAAGTCCTAAACCAAAGAGAAAAAAGAAAAAGGTATTCCAAAGTGAGAGACTTTTGAAGTGGTAGGGGGTAGCGTGGGGAGAAAGAGGGACGACAATGCGAGTGCCAAGATTGGTGTCAGTAAACACCGGAATTTCACCCATTCCGACCCAACCCAAAGTGTGTGTTAGGGTTGGCTATTAATTGGAGGGAAAATGGAAACACATTGGCGGCAACAATCACTTTCCTTATGACAAAACATCCCACTTTCAGTCGCCCATTAAAGTTTAACTATTTTCAAATATAATTATAAACTGGTCATTTTTCAGCCAAAAATAATAGGGAAAATGACCTAATATTACAAAGTATTTTTTATTATTGACATGTGTATTAATTATATATAAAAATTGATTTGTATCGTTTTGAAATATGTGTGATTATCGTGTGTTTGAAACCTTTATATATTATATAAACTGCAGTTTTCAAAAACGTTGAAAACTAATATACGTATAAAATTTGTATGAAATTTGCTATATATCATTTAGATATATGCGGTACTATGAAATCTGCTATATATCATTTAGATATATGCGGTACAATGTATATAAAATGCGAATAAATTCGATATGAATTAATAAATGAAATGTGTATGGAATCTGGTTTGTATCAATCAGAAAATTTATTATACATATATACTTTCTCATAATCTATACATACTTTGATCAGATTTTATACAATTTATATATATTTTATCATAATCAAAATATACATACAACTTTTACACATATTTCCTACATAAAAATTATAACGAATTTATACAGTTATACATATTGCATACAAAAATTTATACATATTTATTTTCTGGTGTATGAACTTTGTATGAAATCTGGTTTGTATCAATTACAAATTTATTATACATATTTTCTCAAAATTCATACATATTTCGATTATATTTTATGCAATTTAAATGTACTTTATCATAATCAAAATACACAATATGATTTTTATACATGTTTCATATATAAAAGTTATAACGAATTTATACAGTTAGACATATTGCATACAAAAATTATACATATATGTTTTTTGGTGTATGAACTTTGTACATAAAAATTATCGATTAGAATGGAGTTTTTCAATAAAAGTTGGATAAAATTAGGAACAATATCTCTTAATTTTGAATGGTGAGAGAAAAGTGGATGAAATAAAAGAGCAAAAGTTGGAGAAAATCAGGGAACAATATCTCTTAATTTTGAATGGAGAGAGAAAAGTGGATAAAATAAAGAAAACAGTTTATTTAATGTGTTTTATTTACTTCTTTTTAGTTTACCTGATTCGTATAGTTTTTGTAACAAATCTATTGATATATTTTATAAACTGAAAAGTATCGTCATGTTATGTAGATATACTCTCTTACTATGTACATATATGTTTTTTGCCCAAAATAATATATACTATATATATTTATAACTTAAACACACCCTGCTGAAATTCCAAATTTACTCTAACGTTTTAATTTTTGGGCCTACAAATTATTTAAGGAAAATATCCGGATCTAACTCGCAAAGCATAAATTATGTAACATTTTAATCTTGAGAAACTAAACTTTTGTTTCGCTCGGCATAAATTCTGTAGGAATTAAGTTATGCAGCATAAGTTTTATAGTAGTATTTTTCAGATTATGTTGAGTGTTGAAAGTTTTGTCTTGTCCAACATAATTTGTGTGGATGTTATAATACATATACAAAAGTTAAATATAAACTATGCCTTGTAAAATTTAAATTATACTGCATCAAAATTAAAATTAAAGACTGCAAATTTGAGGGGCAAAAGGGCCATTTGTGCGAATGACCCAGGATTCTTTATAAGAGTTTAAACTCCAAAAATTTAGACCTTTGAGAATTGAAATAGGTACCATATATGAAAATAATGTAATAACTTTAAAAATAAATATCATGAATAAAATAATGATAAAATGGCCTTTTCGGAAGAGATCTCTTGATCTCGTCCTCTTACAATTTGAATATAAGAAGATAGTCTTTTCATATCGAGTCCGGAGCCTAAAGGGCACAAAAATACACGATATAAACCAAAAGGGGGGCTGCCTTCCACGATATACCAAAAGGGATATAACGTGGAGCAGTGGCGTACGCAGAATTTTTCGTAAGCAGTGTCACAATTTAAGATAAAAATAAATAAAACGCTATAACGTCATACTAAAAAAAAAAGGACATAATATAAATAAAGCACAACTATGCATATAACTCTCCTCGGTGAATTTTCATTTTTTAAAATGTATTCAAAGCACAGAACTAACTGGGAAGCACCAACACATACCATTCTAATAATTCAAATAGTTTTTTTATCATTCTACTAATTCAAATAGTTTATGTATCATACTTTAGACTGATTGGTCAAGTGTTTTGCTAACTTATGGTTGGTCAAGTGTTTTGCTAACTTATGAAGAAGTCCACCGTTCGAACCTTAACAAGATCTCCTTTTGTATTTGTGTATATGATAAGGGTGAAAATGTTTTGGAAGAAAAAAATGAAGCTATTGGGTTTCAATCTCACAACATCAATCCATCTATCCGGAAATTGAGGCGCTTAACCACCTGAGCTGCGCCATTGGTTGTGACAAAGAGTGTCACTTTATTTTATTTATCCATTATTTTGATGCTGCTCTCCAATTATTTATACATATTTAATAAAAATTTCCGGCGAAGCCGTGTCAGGTGACACCTCTCAGCCTAAGGTATATCCGCCCCTGACGTGGAGGAGCCAACGTTATACCCCAATTTTTGTTTCCAATTGTCAGACTAAAGCAAAAAAATAAAAATAAAATAAATAATCGTATAACGTGGACTGATCCACGTTATACAAATAATATTGTATAACGTGGATCAGTCCACGTTATACAATATATATATATATATATATATATATATATTGTAAATCGTGGGGCTGTCCACGACTCATACAACAAATACCCAAAATTTTTGCCCTAATTTTTCTCATCTTTCTCCTTCGCTTCTTCCTCCATTCTTTTCAACTTACAGAATTTCTTATCCTTCTCCTTCTCCTCCATTTATTTTCTTTTTAAACCCTGCATTACAGTCTAATTTTTTGAGTAACTTCTTCATCAAAAACCTTTTGTTGCTATCTAAATTAAGGTATTTTTTCTAACTCATATAATATTGTATATTTATAGTAGATGTAGGATATCTGTTTGTCTTATATATCTTGATTACACGGATTCTTTAATTTTTTATTTGTGTTATTTTTATTTGAACTTTAGACATGATTGTTAGAAGCATTGTTATATAAAAGGTCTGATTTGTTTAGTAGCATTTTTGAAGAAATGTGTTCTTATGTTACTGTTATTTTTGTGGATTGTTATATAAAAGGTCAGATTTGTTAAGTTTTTCATTGTACCTTTAATGTGATATTTATATAGCCGGAAAAGTGAAACTTAATTGATGTCTTACTGTGCAAGTTCCTCATCGTCAACGTCCTAATGTACCAAGACCTGCGAGTAGAGGACGCCAAGCAGGTAACAGACGGGGTCGAGGTCCCGTGGACCACAAGTTGGTTGATGAGGATGAGGTTTGTTTTGATCAAGATATGCCCAGTTCATCGATGCCTGCAGCTGATGATGCACATTACCCAATAATAGATTTTGGTATGCCCAGCTCATCGACGTCTGCTCCCGAGGTCCAATCACAGGCCGTAATCACACGTGATGGGCCTTTTCAGTCATTCGCATCGTCTGAGCCTATTAGCCTCGCAGTTATGGCCCAACACTATGGTGTTCAGACAGGCACCTCTTATGGGATGATAGATGATTTTCCTGCATTCACTGGACCTAGCTCTTCAATTGGGAGGAGACTGAGTTTTACCGACGTAAGTATTCTAACCACTCAAATAGCTTGTATCTTGTTTAATTTCATTAATTTAATGGCTACCTTATGTGTCTATATTATTTATTTTTCATAGTCTCCCGTGGCATTTGATGTTGGATCCTGACACATTCATGTGCCAGATCTACAGACCTTAGAGCCACAGGTTCGCTTTTTATTCAAAGTATTTATCTTTTAAATTAGATTAAGAAGTCTTTAAGGAGTGATATGGTGACTTGTGGTTGTTATGCGGTGTTTTGTTAGCGATGTTCATTGTTGTTGGATTGCTTTGGTTGTTTGTGTTGGTATATGGTATTGGAGGAAGTCCTTGTTACAGGAGAGATGCTGTCCGATTTTACGTAGACAAGTAAAACAATTGCTAAGAAAATTTAACTAAGGAATCCAATCGTACAATAATAACTTCTATTTTTTATGGCATTTACAGGATGAGGGTGTGATACAAGAGGAGGTTCACCAACGTAGTTCAAAACAAGAGTCCTGGCAAACTACGTGTGGCACGGGGGGGAAAAGGGACAATGTAAAAATTGAATTTTTATTAATTATTGAATTTATCTCAAAACTCAATTGTTATGTAATCTTTCAAGAATACATAGTATGTTTTGTGCTTTTTCTACTTAATTATTATATGACTTGTGTAAAAACTACATTATAAGATGCCTCAACTTGGAAATAAAGGTCACATTTGACTGCATGCTTGATTTGATGACTGCATGGCAGATTTAACGAATGCATGGATTCTCAGCTATAACGTGCATAAAAAAAAAATCAAGAATCAATTATTGCAAAACGGCCAACGTTTTGCAACAAAATCAATTGTTGCAAAACGTTGGCTAGGAGCGGTAGCAATAATTGATTCCTATTTTTTTTTATGCAGAGAATTCATGCACTCGTCAAATCAAGCATGCAGTTGTAAAAGCAAAACATTTCAATCCGGGGACCATTGTTGAGTGGGAGCACCAATCAACTACAATGCAAGGTGAACACATCTTCAAGTTTCTTTTCTGGGCTTATAAACCAAGCATAGATGGATTCAAAAATTGCAGGCCTGTCATCTCAATAGACGGCACTCATTTGTACGGTAAATATGAGATGAAATTGTTAATTGCTGTTGGAATTGATGCGAACAATAACATTTTCCCACTTGCATATGCTATTGTTGCACGCGAGAGCTTTGAGTCTTAGACGTGGTTCTTTGTGTTGTTGTGGAGACATATTGTTTGTGGGATACAAGGAATTTGACTTATTTCTGACCGTCATCAGGGCATCTTGCCATGTGTCCAAACACATGATTGGTTACAACCACCATCCACACACTATAGCTTTTGCGTTCGGCATTTGCAAAGTAACTTTAATAAAAAGTTCCTTAACAGTGACCTTGAGAAGCTAAATGTGGTTGGAGACTACAGAGCACCAGAAGAAGAAGTATAAAATGAGGATGGAGCAAATCAAAATATTATCACTTCCAGCGCATATGTGGTTAAAAGATCTTCCGGAGGAGAAATAGACATTAAATAAGGACAACGGTCATAGGTGGGGGGGGGGGGGGGGGGGGGTTATGACAACGGATGTATCCGAGTCTTATAACGGTTTATTGAAGAAAGCTCGTGGATTGCCCGTTACTGCCATGGTCCGTTATACGTTTAAAAATCTTGTTGATCGGTTTGTTGAGAGAAGCACCTTTGCTGATTTGTTGATTGCGGATAAAATATTTTGGCCGCGTGCTGTTGAAAAGAAGTTTGATGAATACTGGGAGAAGTCCCTAAAGCACAATGTCATGAAGCAATACAATACAGCTGAAGGGGTCTTTGAGATTCTGACATTTGCACACGAAGTTAAGGGCATGAATATCCATAAAGTCTATTCCGAAGGGAAAAAGTGTTCGTGTGGGAAATGGAGAAACTACCATATGCCATGTTCACATGCCATTAAATTTTGTGATATCCACGGAATTCAACCAAAGACCTATGTTAGCAAGTACTACAGTTGCAGGTATTACAAGCAAACGTACAGTGGAAATTTTTCACCGTTGGGTGATGAGGCATATTGGCCACCTTCTCCCTTCAGTTTAATTGCAAACACTGAATACGAGCAAACTTCAGGAGTGCGGAGTACAACTAGAAGGTGGAATGAAATGGATATAGCTCCTGCTCCCATGGCTAGAAAGTGTAGTACGTTCAAGCAAACAGGTCATAACAAGAATCGCTGCCCCGACAGAAATCAGTAGTTGTTGTTGCTTGTTGGTTTTTATGTTTTTTCTTAAGTTGTACGATCGTTGTTTCCTTATGTAATCTTCCAAGAATATAGCGCGTGTCTTGTGCCATTTAATAACGTATGTAATTTAACATTTACTATTCAGTTAATGTGTAACGTTTATTTAACTTATATTTTAGTAGTTTTATTTTTGTTCGCATATATAACACATATTTAATTATTGCATGTGTTAAAATATTTGTTGGAGTTAATCACTGAAATTAACTAACTGTATGCGTTAAAATTAAAAAAAAATCACTAAATTTTTTTTTATTAAAAAAACAGCCGGATATGATTTAAATCTGGGTAACGTCTTACAAACTATTTTTGTAAAACGTTGGATGGGGAAAAATATATATGTTGTATAACATGGACTGATCCACGTTATACAAATAATTTTGTATAACGTGGATCAGTCCACGTTATACTATTATTATTATTATTATTATTATTATTTTTTTTTTTTTTTTTTTTTTTTTTTTGCTTTGGTTTGACAATTGAAAATTCTTTCGGGGTATAACATTGGCCCCTCCACGTTATACCCCTTTTAGTATATCGTGGAAGGCAGCCCCCATTTTGGTTTATATCATGTATTTTGTGCCATTTAGGCTTCAGACTCTTTTCATATCTCTTATGTATTTTTTTAGTTTTCGTATGTGTAAAAATGAACATCTCTAGTAATAAAACTAAAAAAAATGTTTGTAAAGAGCTACAAAATTATTTCTCTCGTTTTAAAGTTGTATAGTATCATCATTGAAATTGAATTTAAGGACAATGTCACTCGAATTGACCACATTATGAAATTCAAAAAGGTATCATGAGTGAAACAATGTAAAAGAGAATTATTTCATCATGGTATCTCTTTCCCGGAGTTCACACTTGTTACGCCCTATTTTGAATGGGTCCAAGGTAGTTTGCAACTTTCCGGTTCTTCTATTGGTTTAAAAAGGGTTAGAGTCGCCACCTTATTTTTTAGGAAAATCAGGAAACCTATATGTACTTGTATGTCTACTCCATTTAAGTCCACGAAACCCATAAGATTCTAGATAAGGGTTTTATTTACCCTGAGGGGAAGGTATTAAGCATCCCTCAGAGCGTGTTCGAAGACAGTCCTTAAACTTAGTTTAACTGAACACTAGAGGAGGATTATCTATCTATTAGTTTAACTGAACACTAGAGGGAGATTATCTATCTGTTTATCATTATTATTATATGTTTTCAAAATGTTATGACTTCATAAAAAGCTACACTAGGTGATAATATCCTAAGTATATACAGTGTATAAAAATGTATTTATATCAAGTATTCATAAAGAATGTATAGTAAAAAAGAATATATAAAAGAGTATAAAGAGAATGTACCTCGTAAGTATAAAAGTATATCTGTTAGTACAAAGAGTGTATATATATGTTAGTGTAAAGAATGTGTAACTATATTAAGAATATAAAAAAAATGTAAGACTATGTAAAAACAAATATATCAAGGATATAAAGAATGTGTGTCTATGTATATTAAAAGAATGTATGTATATTAAACATATAAAGAACATATTTCAAGTATAAAAGAGTGTACGTCAAACCTAAAATGTATAAAGAATTGTATAACTATGTATATTAGTGCATAAAGAATGTAAAAATAATTTACGAATATTCATTGGTGTAAAGATTTTATATAACGAAATTATTCAGAAACGTGAAGTTTATTTGACTTGTTTCTACCGTTTAGTTAAAAAGAGTTTTTGTTTAATGAATATCCTATCAAAAGAATAAAGAACAAACTAATTGTAAAAAGTATTGGTAAAAAATAAGTATAAGGAATTGTGGATAAAAAATGAGTGAAAATGTGTAATGCCTCTAAAGAATAAAAAAATTGTAAATGGACGACTTAATATTTGCCTAGTGTCAAAAGGTGGATTTAACTTAATTAAAATATGTATTAGTGTACACAAAATAATATAAAATGTAAGTTGTATTAAGAGTGTATAAAGAATATAAAATAAAGGATGGACTAGTATGTTTGCTTAATCGTCAAAAGTGTGAATTTATTTAACAAAGTATTTATACCAAGTCAATTTAATCTAGATATGAAAGTATTGACGGCCTAAGTCTTGCCTAAAGCGAATGACAATTTTAAGTTTAACAAACAAGACGACAAGTAAATAAATATATCAACATGTCATTCAAAAAAATAAAGTTTCCACTATACTATGAGTTTATGTTTTGTACAGTTATAAAAAAAATGCAGAAAGTAAATACAAACAGTGATTCGATGAAGTCTTCGGATTCCTTCCGAGTGTCGTCTTCGGGATGTATCTCTGGATACCTGTATAAACACTTAGTAAAAATGTTAGTAAGAGAATAAATAACTATCGGATGAATTAAAGAAATAATGAATAAACTTAAAATTTAAAAAAATCGTCTTTTGTACATGGGAGGCCTTGGAAATCGACGAAAATTTCTTTATCGGCCAAGAGTGTAATATTTGTAATAAATTGTAAAATGAAAGAAAAATATGTTAGTTAAAGAAGTTTGAAAAAGTCAAAAAATAAGGGATGTGACATAAAACTTTTAAAAGGTGATTTGACATAAAGCCTTTGAAAAGTGATATGACATAAAGTCTTTGAAAAGTGATTTGACATAAAGCCCTTTAAAAAAACAATTTGACATAAAGTTTATTAAACTTGATAAAAGGGAGATAAAACTTATTTTGACCCTATAATTGGTGTAGTATACACGGTGTAAGAATATATATGTATATGATATATGTAAAACATATAAGAATAAAAAAAATGAAAATATATATAAATGTAAAAATAATGTATGGACAATGTAGAGAAAATATAAAGGACAAAATGTGTAAAAAATAATAAAATAAAAATGAGCATGTAATGTGATGATATTGACAAAAAGGTTAAAGAAAATGCTTGCAAATGTATGCAAAATATTTATAGGGGAGTAAAAAAATGTATGCAAATTTAAAGAAAAAGTAGAGAAAATGTATGAAGAAAATGTAGAGACAATGTATGAATAAATATAAACAAAATGCATGAACAAATATAAAGACAATGCATGAATAAATGTAAAGATAAATGCATGAATAAATATAAAGACAATGTATGTAATGTATATAAAAATATAAAGGCTATGCATATAATGAATGTAAAGACAAGGCATATAAAAGCGTAAAGACAATGTATGAAAAAAAGAAGAGAAAAAAATAAAATAAAAGAGAGGAAGAAGATGCTAGTCTTGCTAGTCTTCCTATGAAAAGAAAATATGGAGAGTGTAGAGAGAAGAAAAATATATGTGAGGTAGTGTGAAGTGATGAGAAAAATGAGAGGGGAAGTCCTCCTTTATATAGGCAAAGGTAAACCACTTTTTATCTAAACCCATGTGCCAAAACCATGAGCTTCACAAAACCATGGCTTCTCAAAACCATGTGCTAAATCTTATCTGTGTTTAAAATTAGTTCCTCCGACTTCCATGTAATAATAGACTGTAACTAAAAATAATAAAGTATAAAAATATATTTAAGGTAATTTCGTGAATAAAGTAAAAAATGTGATTTGAATTAAGGAGACTTGCTAATTAATTGAAGTAAAATTGTATTAGCATGTTGTTTATATACAAACGACTGTAACAAAATAATTATTTAAAATAAAAATAAATTGATAAAGATTCCTATTATTTAAAAATAAGGACAATCATCAATAAATTATATTAAAGTTAAAAAATATATAAAACAGTATATTGTGCTATTTAATAACTAGGAAGCCTAAAGAAGTTAATTTTTAAATACAGAGGGCTAAAATTGAGTGTCAACAATACTTATAAAAATGTCCGCGTAACACCATAAGAAGTTCATTTTTGAGTTTTTTTCCCTTCAAATTAAATTGCTGTCCGAAGACAAAATCCAATACTTTAATTTAGTAGTTTCTACTTTTTCTTCATCAGACTTTAAAGGTTAGTATTATTTAGGAAGTAATTTGCAAGTTAAAACTTTAAAGGTAGTAAGCCATTTGTAGCTTGAAGCTGATGAGGTGTCCCAAGTTACATGCTGAAAGTGATATGAGTGGCAAAGAGATCTTTGGAATCTTAAAAGCTACTTCTGTTCTGCGAGAGATGTAAAATGGTTTTAAAAAAACTGACTTAACCGATCGAATCGTATCGTACCGAACTAATTTGTAGGTTTATTTTAATAAAATTGATGGGTTTATATATAAATTTATACTCGTAGCGAATAAGTAGGTTGGTTTTTAATTTTATAAAAATGAACCGAAAAAATAACGAACCGTGCCGAATAGTGGCGAATCCATGATTTTCACTCAGAGTGTTCGAAAAAATAACTGGACCTAAATATACATTGTAATATGTGCTCAGGGTGTTCAAAAGTTAATATATGTACATGAACGCAGAAAATTTACCCTAAATATACATGATAACGTCTAAATCCACTCCTCAAAGAGAAAGTGTACACCGTCGTATGCAATATATTTTACCCAACTATGAGTCGGGGTCGATCCCACAGGGAACAATATGCTAGGCGATCAAGCAAGTAAGGAATTTTCACTTTCTACGCTAAGCCAAACACTTGATAATATTTTGGTTTTTGGAGAAAATTATAATTAATGCAAAAATGTAAACTAACCTAGAAAGCAAGTAAAATGATCAATGATCACAAGTTTGGATACAAAGGAAATTACACTCAAGTAACGATCCAATGTGTTTCACGATTTTACAACTAAGAACGGGTTTATGTTAATAGATAATGATTTCTAAAATCTCATTGAAAGTCTTCCAACCAAATCAATAAATTTCACTCTAAGCTTTTCCAAGCCTTAGAGTGTGATATTAGGCACAATCAATTTAACCTCAAGTAACTATCCTCTTCCGAGCTCAAGTTATTAGATGGATTTAATGACCCAAATCCTTGTTAACTAATCTTTCCCAACCTAGATTTCCTCTTCCAAGCTCAATCTAAGTAAATAGGTGAGTCCTAGGGTTAGCTAATCCCTTTGAAAACATTCAAGAACGAGATTAATTAAAGAAACAATAACCCACTTCATTAGGAATAAAAATCATTCAATACATAAGCATAACAAGAGTTTCAAACCAAACTTTAATCAAGAATATTTTCATAAACAAGATTCAAGTATAGAAATGAAATACTACACACTTAAATATTCAATACAAAACAAGGAATTGAAGAAAGGTTTAAGAATTATCTCATTAAAGTGCTCCAATCTTCTCCTCCAATGGTGTAGGTGAAACCCTAGCCTCCAAACTTGTAAGAAAAATGGCCAAAGATCTCTGTTTCCCCCCCAAGTCTTCCTTTTATGTTTCCCAATTTTTTCAAGTCCAAACAATGACAAAATAAACCCCAAAGTTTCAGTTTTGCAAATCTGTCCCGTTTTTGCAAAACTGTCCAGTTTTGACAGTTTTGCAAAAATGTCCAGTTTGGCCTCTTTTTGATTTTCTTTTCACTTGGTTTCTTCCGGTCACTTCTAAATCACGTAGAACTGGATAGAGCACCAATATCTCATAAATTAGCCGAGGTGCAGCATCTGCGACACAGGATGCGACTCGCGGGTTCCACATGCGAGTCGCATGTGGTGTCGCATGTGTTGCGTCATTGTCTTATTTTATTTGGCCATTCTCTGTCAACAGATGCTGCACCACCTGCGACTTGCATGCAGTACCTGCGATTCGCAGGTGGTGCTCTGGTTCATTTCAGCTATCTTGGCTTGTTTTGCTCTATTTTGTTCCATTTTGGTCCATTTTGATCCATTTTGCTCTTTTATGCTCTCCGGGCATCTTTTCCTACAAAACAACAAAAATACACATAAAGTAACAACAAAAGTGCTTAAAGAGTCACAAAAACTTAAGGAATTAGCATCGAATATCGCGTAATTTCACGACTCATCAATACACTGTAATTTTTTGTCCAGGGTGTTCGGGTGAACACCTTGACCTCTTACTGCATCCGCCCCTGGTGCCGAATAAGTTTATATGTGTAAAATATATTCTATATATTAAATTTAAATATAAAATTTTCGCCTTATGTTTAGGATGAAGAAAACGACTACAAGCCGGCAACATAATTAACACCTAAAGTTCCAACTTTGAAATCTATTATACTACTTCTATTGAAATTAAGTTAGTTCTACCATCTCGAGTAGTAACTAGCTTGTAAACTACAAGGTATTCCAACGATTTTGGATAGAAAGCTACAAAGTATTAGATATCTTTCCTCTTGTATGATTTTATATTTTTCTTATTTTGGATACTTAATCTCAGTAGACTCAGTTCTTGAGTCTCACCTTGATTGGTTTTTGTTCCATCGTGCGATTTAAATTATACTTTTTGTCTTTGCTTAACATTGTTTTACACTATCATAAAATAGTGAGATTAATCTTTATTCTTTCGTCTTTCATATTTTGTTGATTCATCATCTTTTAAACAGTAAAAATGTCTCGAGAGTTTTTGCCAAAGTCCTATAGAAGCATGCATGATATCGTGTCTTTAACTTTTACTAGTGAATATAACATGATGTTCTTTTTTTAAAACCGAAAATTAACCGAACTGTACCGATACCGAAGACAAGAGAAACCGAGATGATGGGACAGTTTCGAAAAGTTTAATTTTGATTCTACAAAATGAAATAACCAAAAACTTGATATGCTATAAATTTTATAAAATAACCGTCCGAACCGTACCATTGAACGCTACGCAAGACGGTCTCGCTGACGCATCATTGCTACAGTTTATCAACTGAAAAATTCTTTAGTCAGGATATACAACTGGCCAACCATCTTACCAAAGAAAACGAAAAAAATTGACCAACCTTATTAAATTAAAATGCTAGTCAACTGAGCTAGTAAAATTTATTATTTTCATAACGTCTTTCTTTACTCTTTTTTTTTTCTTTATTCTATTTCATTACCTTTTATATATTTTTTTCTTACTCAAATTCAATACAAATATTCTGAAATCTATTTTAGTACAAACAAAGATTAAACTTTTTGTAAATTGAATGTTGGTACTATCTTTCATAGTTCTCTACTACAACATGCAACCATATTTGTTGAACCTATATATAGTTTGTTAGTTTATTCTAGTTTAGTTAATTAATTTATATTATTTTTGTATTGTCTAATTAGTTAATTAATTTATATTATTTGGTCAAATTTTTTTTGGTATTGTCTTTTGTTCGTAAATAACATTGATAATTATAAATGATTCAATTAATTACATAGAGCTAATAATTTTTGAAATTCTTGTTGAAGTATATTTTTAAAATTAGATAGATTTTTTTAATTATAAATTTAAATTTTTATGTGATTTTTTTAAAAAATATGCTCGACTTTGTTAAATAAAAAAGAGTGGAGTTTGAAATAACTCTATTTCAAGGTTACATTATTAACGAAAAAGAACAAATAAGAGAGCAGCAGGCAAATCTATCTTGTTAGCGGGCAAATCTATCTTGTCATGCCCTGCGTTGCATATATATCATCGATTACTATTCATTGATTGAACCCGCTTGCATAAAATTCTGGGCCCCACTAGTTTAATACACACATGAACAGGAAGAATGAGCATAACTAATGAAATGAACAGACATAGACATGTATATGTATTAAATGTTCAATTAAATTAACGAATAAAAGTGATTGTTGCTTTTTAATATAAGATAAACTAATAGGATGAATGAGGACAAAATTGCAAAAAAAAAAAGGAGATAAAAGATAAATAGATTTTTAGGCGATAGAGAGATGCCCGTCCATTATATCTCGGGTTATGAAGTCATAATATGTGTGTGTGTATGTAGAGAGAGAGAGAGAGAGAGAGAGAGATATGGAGGATTAGTGAGGCTAAAGTTGTCATATTATAAACTTTGTACATGAATATAATAAACAAAGGAAGAATTGTTACAAAGAAATCCAAATAAGGAAGGTGTCTGTAATATTGTAAATCATAGAGAAAGTTAGTGTTACGGAACAAAATATAAGGGGATGTCTTTGAAATTATTCCTAATTTTTAACATAAACGAATGCATTTAATGGCCCAATGTCTGAATTAGAGTGTCAACGGTTATTCAAAAACCTATTGAACCAACTAAACTGAACCTATTTTTAGGTTCTTTTTAAGAAAAGCGAAGGTTACTATGAATCTATAATAATACCGAATAATTAAGATATATTTTTTTATTTTATAAAAACTACCGAACCAAACAAACATAATATATAGCGCATTAGATTTTTTGACCTTGGGCGTTGCCTTGGGATGTAAATGGAGAAGACTTGTTTCTTCCTCTTCTCCTTTTTCTTCTCTTTGTATTTTTTTCTCGCTTTAAAAGTTCTTATCCTAATTAGCAATCTTAACATCTACGCTCTTCGTTCCATTTTATACTAAGATGATTGACTTGATACAAAGTTTAAGAAATAAATAAAGACTTTTAAAATTTATAATCTAATACAAATCACATAAATTTGTGTGACAAAATCATTTCATAAAGTTAATTTTTTTACTAAATATAGGAAGGTCTGATAACGTCCAAATCCACTCCTCAAAGAGAAAGTGTACACGGTCGTATGTAATATAATTTACCCAACTATAAGTTGGGGTCGATCCCACAGGGAACAATATACTCGGCGATTTAAACAAGTAAGGAATTATCACTTTCTACGCTAAGCCAAATGATGTGCCGTGAAATTACGGGATATTCGATGCTGATTCCTTAAGCTTTTGTGACTCTTCAAGCACTTTTGTTGTTACTTTTCGTGTATTTATGTCGTTTTGTAGGATAAGATGTCCGGAGAGCATAACAGAGCAAAATGGAGCAAAAATGGAGCAAAAATGGTGGCACATGCTAGCAGCACATGCGAGTAGCATGTTGTGCATGCGAGCAGCACTTGCTGCAGCATGTGCTGACAGAGATATTTGCACAACATGCTACAGTTTGGTGTAACATGCGACTGGCATGTTGCACATGCGACACAAGATGCAAGTAGCATGTTGTGCACGCAGGGTATTTTTGTCCAGATTTTGTTCCCATTTTGGCACTTCTATAAATAGAATGCTAGGGTTTGTAAAACTCATCTTTGGCCATTTTACAAGCTTTGGAGCTAGGGTTTTTACACCACACCTTTGGAGGAGAAGATTA
Organism: Lycium barbarum; assembly: GCF_019175385.1. NCBI lineage: Eukaryota > Viridiplantae > Streptophyta > Magnoliopsida > Solanales > Solanaceae > Lycium > Lycium barbarum. Next base: position 591,735 of record NC_083348.1, on the reverse strand, counting down.
GAGCTCTTTAATGATAAATTTCTTAACCCTTTATTCAATTCCTTGCTTTGTATTGCATATTTAAGTGTGTTGTATTTTATCCCATTGCTTGAAACTTATTTATGGAAATATAAATTGTTAAAGTTTTGGATCAAACTCTTGTTTTGCTTATGTATTGAATGATTTTTATTTCTAATGAAGTGGGTCTTTGTTGCTTTAATTAATCTTGTTCATTAATGTTTCTTAAGGGATTAGTTAACCCTATGACTCGCCCATTTACTTTGATTGAGCTCGGAAGAGGAAATCTAGGTTGGGAAAGATTAATTAACAAGAATTTGGGTCATTAAACCCATCTAATAACTTGAGCTAGGAATAGGATAGTTACTTGAGGTTAAATTGATTGTGCTTAATATCACACTCTAAGGCTTGGAAAAGCTTAGAGTGAAATTCATTGATTTGGTTGGAAGACTTTCGATGAGATTTTAGAAATCATTATCTATCAACATAAACCTGCTCTTAGTTGTAAAATCATAAAATATATTGGATCGTTACTTGAGAGTTCCTTGTATCTATGCTTGTGGCCACTGATCATTGTGCTTGCTTTCTAGGTTAGTTTATCTTTGGTAGTTTCAAAATCAAAAAACCAAAATTATTATCAAGTGTGTTTGGCTTAGTGTAGAAAGTGATAATTCCTAACTTGTTTAAATCTCCTAGCATATTGTTCCCTGTGGGATCGACCCCGACTCACAGTTGGGTAAATTATATTGCATACGACCATGTACACTTTCTCTTTGAGGAGTGGATTTGGATGTTATCAATTTTGGCGCCGTTGTCGGGGAACAATTTGGCGTGTTTGGGTTAGTTTGAGATTTAAGCTTACTTGCTTTTGTCCAAACTTGTGAATATTTGTGTAGTTGTTTTCTTTGCTTGATTTTATTTTTATAAAAATAAAAAAATAAAAAAAATGGCATCATTCCATGAAAATGGGTCGGATGGAAGTTGTTCATACTTTGATGACCCTTGTCCTTATTGTGGAGGACCCCACTATTGGCAAAATTGTTTAAAGTCTCCCGGGGGAGGATTGTGCGCACAATCTCGAACCCATGAGTGGAGCATATGTGATAGATGTGGTGGTCAAAATGGCCATTGGGCTAATTGTGCTTATGTGTCCTTCCCTTCCCCGAACCCCCACTATGACGATTCTACTTTTTGTTGTGACAATGATAGGGAAATGGAAGTGGAAGAAGTTGAGAATGGTCAAAATGGAGAGTTCAAGCTCATGATGGAATGCCTACTTGAAGGAAGAAATGAAAAGCAAAAAGCCTTGGAGGAGTACTTGGAAACTAGTCTCCAAAATGGCTTGATGAATGAACACAAAAATCTTCCATGGGCATTTGAACAATATCAAGATAAACTCTCAAATGCTCAATATGAGAAGATAATGCCTATGTTGGAGGTCAATCATGAAATTGAGGAATCAAGAATTGAACACCCTCCAACCGAATCCATGCTTATTGGAGATGCCAAAGAAAAAAGGGAATTAGAGTCAATCGGTGTCATGGAAAATGTTGAAATTGACTCTTGTTCATTTGGCGGTGAGGATGTCCAAGATAGAGCAAATTTAAAAATGGAGCGTCTTAGACCGCATTCAAACCATTTTTCGACATTGTGCTTAGTGGATGATATGGAAATTGAACTAACCAAGCCTATGGATAATTTTGGAGGTGAAGAACAAGAAGTTTTTATTTTGAAGTTTGCTATGCCAAGAAGACAAAATGACATCCCTCACTTAAAGGCCAAAAAGTGCAAGATGCGACACCCGAGAGTTGGCCTCTTTGCTTTTCTACCACCGCCCCATGAGTGTCATCATAATCTTGATTCAAAGTTGGAGCGAAAATTCATATCCTCTAAGCGGAGGGAAAAGTGGTAAAGGTAACCGTCGTGTCGCGACGTTAAATCAAGCGCTTGGTGGGAGGCAACCCATTGTTTTAAAAAAAACATTTTAAGTCGTTTTTCAAAATTTTAAATGTAGGTGCTTCTTTGAGGAAAAATGTGGAAATTCTTGGCTTGTTTGGTACTAATAGAGTTCGTCTCTTGCATGTGAAATTGAAATGCGAATACCCCTCCAAATTGTTTTATGAAAGTTAAAAAGCAAGGTGCACAGGAAAGAATGATCTTTGTGACAACTTTTTGGCTCATTTGTGACTCTTTACCTACTAGTTGTGTTTACTTTGGATTATGAGATATTGCACTAGTTGTTTGACTTGTTGTTGCTACATGGTATCTTGTTATTGATGTATACACTTGCTGAATTGTTTTGGTTGTTGTTGTTGGTATATGAAGTTTGGGGGAATGAGAAGAACAAGGGAGATGTTGCTAATTTTGTTTTAGGATAAATTAAATTTTTGTTATACGATTAAGAGAATCATTGTATAATTAACGATAGTGTTATTATTGTTATCATATAGATCGTGGAGCAAATACGAGTTGAGTTCTTGAGTCGTTGAGCTAAGACCAGGTATGTTAAGGCTATTCCCCTTTCTTCTTTTGGCATGATCTTTACGATATGAACGAACGACAAACATATAAACCCAAAAGTGACTTCCACTCTTAGACACACTAGGGTAATTATGACTTGATCCCAAATGCTGCCTTGTTATGTATTATTCATGTCTATGATTCTGACAGCTTCACTTATTGAACATTACTGCTCTATAATGACACTTGAAATCCTTATGTCCGTACATCCTATCAAAAGGTTCTATAATGATTCTATGAGTCTCATATGCATTCATTTATATATATACATACATATATATGTATTCATTATGTTACTGACATCGAGCCGCGCTATAGTTGGCCGGGTACGACACGTAGATGTGCAACCACTGATCAATTGGCTATTCACACCGAGTCCTGATACAGGCCGGGTATGTTGTACACACCGAGTCCTACTAGGGCCGGGTACGTTATATAGATATGATGGCGGTAAAGGCCCATGGATACAGGCCGGGTACGTTGTTTGTATCAGGACCCGATCTTGTTTCAGCTTACCTTCTTATGGCTTATTTATTGTTATTCATGCCCTGCATACCAGTACATTATCCGTACTGACTCCCCCATTGTTCGGAGGGGCTGCGTTTCATGCCTGCAGCTCTGCAGATACAGGTTGGTGATCCATCTATTAGGATGTCAGCTCAGCGGATGATGTTGATGCACTTCGTTGTTCCAGAGATGCCAGGAGTCAGCATGGTCGTGTGTATATATGGATATGTACACGTATGTGTTTATGGGTATAGCGGGACCCTGTCCCTGCCACGTATGTTATGTTTCCAGTAGAGGCTTGTAGACAGTAATGTACAGTCAGTTGAGGTCCAAACTTGAGATTTCATATGTCATTATAGATGGTCATGATAGTCTTACCGGCTCATACAATATGTTCAGTATTTTCGTAGATGAGTCTTCAGGACAGTTGATGCATGCATGTCCCTTACGAGTTTGTTGAGAGTCATATGACGGCCCTATTAGCCCACCTATGTTTATGAGATATAAGTCACTTGGTACTTGAATAGTACGGTCAGGTGCCCATCGTGGCCCTTCAGTTTGGATCGTGATAGAAGTGGTATCAGAGCAGTTCGACCCTAGGGTTGTCTACAAGCCGTGTCTAGTAGAATCTTGTTTATGGGTGTGTTGCGCGCCACACTTATAAACAGGAGGCTATAGGGCATTTAGGATGGTTACCTTCTTTTCAATTCTAGATCGTGCGATAGAGCTAAGTCATAGGATATGATATTTTCAATCCTAACTTTGATTATTTTGTAGTTATGAGATGGCTTCTATGGGGAAGAAGGCTGATAGCCTAGGGGCTTCCAGAGTCAGTCATTCTTATGATACAGACCCACCAGAGAATGCGCCCTCTATTGGAAGTTACGTCCTCCATAGAGATAGATCTTTCTAACATCCAGGGAAGCCCACTAAACAGGTAGGGGATAGACAAGTATTGGGCAATGACCATTTATGTAATTCCAGAGTGACGGTGTCCATAGAACAAGGGTCAAAGGAGAATAGTGGTAAGTCTGGGAGAGTCAGTATCGTTGGTACAATTGTAGAAGGTGTGGGTGCCCTAGAACAGCCTATGGAAGAGCACCCAGAAGGAGAACTTCCCTAACCACTGTTGGACCAATTTGTACTAGATCAGAGTTCTCGAGTAGGGCCAAGGTAAGGGTTTCCCTTGTTGGAATTTCAGGACGTCACTGCTTATATAAGGAAGTAAAGTTTATCGTTCAGTAATTTTGGAATATTATAGGTAAGTTATGTAATATGAGTATTAATTGTAGTAGTAAATCTAGATTCACTTATAAGGTGATAAAGAACAGCAAGATAAGGGGGAAAATATGATTTACGAGTACATAAACCTCCGTGAAGGGAGTCGATCTATGAAATGTTTAGAAGGAAAAAGATGGAATTCTAGAAAGAGTGTCTAGATACAATTATAAGACGAGCTGTACTACTTTACATTCTTTTATAGTAATCAACCAGGTGTGGTTGAGTTGTATATCATATGTGTTTCTTTATGTGGCCTTCTAAGGCATGAAATCTATTTTTTTGGCTGTGTGTAGGTTTGGGATTGTTATATTTATAGAGGAAACTCTGCCGAAATTTCCCGGGAATCTAAGAGAAATTATGGAAATCTTTAAATAGGATCATGACGGGCCTAGTAGCGAGTGATTAGAGATGAAGTTAGTAGTCAATTGCGGGATAAATGTAGCAAGTATGTATTAAGCTAGAAGGAACGATGTTTAGTTCAAGATAGAATGAGAAACATGCGAAGGGAAAACGATGTACTTGGGGTAGAGAAAGAAGTTTTATGTACCAAGGAGAATTCAAGAGATAAGCATTCTAGAAGAAGTTTACAAGTCAGAAGAATTTGATTAGCCCTTTTATGTTTCTGGAAGATTGAGTTATGAAATGAACTTGATATAAACGTATAGGCCTGTGCATGTAATACAGATTTAGATTATTAAGTTAGATTTCACTCGATGATTAAAAATGGTGTCTAAGGGCTATATCTATCATCTCGTTCGGGTTAGGGATTCAGCTTCCCAGACCCCAACACTTCAGACAGTCTCTGTTGTTAATGAGTTTCCAGAAGTCTTTCCCGAAGATCTCCCAGGAGTCCCTCCTGACAGGGAGATTGAATTTGGAATTGATCTACTTCTCGATACTCAGCCAATATCTATTCCGCCATACAGAATGGCTCCAGCTGAGTTAAAAGCCTAGTTGAAAGATCTTCTTGATAAGGGGTTTATTAGGCCCAGTGTTTCGCTTTGGGGTGCGCCAGTCTTATTTGTCTGAAAGAAGGATGGTTCCTTACGTGTGTGTATAGACTACCGTCAGCTGAACAAGGTCACCATTAAGAACAGGTACCCTCTTCCTAGAATAGATGACTTATTTGACCAACTACAGGGTGCCCAATGTTATTCCAAGATTGACCTCAGATCAGGCTATCATCAGTTAAAGGTTAAGGAAGTTGATATTCCGAAGACAGCTTTTAGAACCCGTTATGGCCATTTTGAATTTCTTGTTATGTCATTTGGGTTGACAAATGCGCCAGCTGCTTTCATGGATCTTATGAACAGGGTCTTCAAGCCTTATCTCGACTTATTCGTCATTGTCTTCATTGATGATATTTTGGTGTATTCCCGTAATGAGGCCGATCATGCAGAACATCTCAGAATAGTGTTGCAGACTCTTAAAGATCGCGAGCTTTTTGCAAAATTCTCAAAGTGTGAGTTTTGGCTTAAATTAGTGGCATTCTTAGGCCATGTGATCTCAGGTGAAGGTGTTAAAGTTGATTCTCAGAAAATTGATGTCGTAAGGAGTTGGCCCAGACCCACCTCAGTTTCTGATATAAGAAGTTTCTTAGGTCTGGCAAGCTATTATCGACGCTTCGTAGAAGGATTTTCTTCTATCTCTGCTCCGTTGACTAAGTTGACTCAGAAGAAAGTTAAGTTCTAATGGTCAGATGCTTGTGAGTGAAGGTTAGAAGAGTTAAAGAAGAGATTGACTTCTGCTCCAGTTTTGACGCTGCCAGAGGGAACTGAAGGGTTCGTGATTTATTGTGATGCTTCGGGAGTTGGTCTCGGATGTAACTTGATGCAGCATGGTAAGGTTGTAGCTTATGCATCTCGTCAGCTCAAGGTTCACGAAAAGAATTATCCGACTCATGACCTAGAGTTAACAACTGTAGTTTTTGCACTTAAGATATGGCGTCATTATTTGTATGGAGTGCATGTTGATATTTTCACAGATCATAAATGCCTGCAGTATATCTTCAAGCAAAGGGAGCTGAATCTTAGGCAAAGGAGATGGCTCGAATTGCTTAAGGATTACGATGTGGATAGTCTTTATCATCCGGGGAAAGAGAATGTTGTAGTTGATGCTCTTAGTCGGCGTTCTATGGGAAGTTTAGCCCTCGTGGACGTGGATAAGAGAGTTATGACAAAGGAAGTTCACCGTTTGGCCAATCTTGGAGTTCGACTTTTGGAGTCCGAGGATGGTAGTGTGGTTGTTCAGAATAGGGCTCTTTCCTCTTTAGTTGTGGAAGTCAAGGAGAAACAGTTTAATGATCCTTACTTGTTGCAGCTGAAAGAGGGGATTCACAAGTATAAGACGACGGCTTTCGAACAAGGGGGAGATGATGGTACCTTGAGGTACCAAGGTAGATTGTGTGTTCCAGATATAGATGGGCTCAGAGAGAGAATCATGTCAGAAGCTCACAATTCCAAGTATTCCATTCACCCAGGTTCCACTAAGATGTATCATGATCTTAAGGAGATTTACTGGTGGAACGATATGAAGAAGAATGTGGTAGATTTTGTAGCTAAGTGTTCGAATTGTCAGCAAGTGAAAGCCGAACACCAGAGGCCTGGTGGCTTGGCTCAGAATATTGATATTCCTATCTGGAAATGGGAAATGATCAATATGGATTTTGTATCAGGTCTACCTCGCTCAGCCAGGAGACATGACTCTATTTGGGTGATTGTTGACAGGCTTACTAAGTCGGCGCACTTTTTGCCAGTCAAGACCACAGATTCAACAGAAGATTATGCCAAGCTGTATGTTAATGAGATTGTCAGATTGCATGGGACACCAGTGTCCATTATTTCAGATCGTGGTGCTCAGTTTACAGCGAACTTCTGGAAATCCTTTTAAAAAGGATTGGGTACCAAGGTGAACCTTAGCACAACTTTTCATCCGCAGACAGATGGCCAAGCAGAGCGTACTAGTCAGACTCTATAGGACATGTTGAGAGCATGCGGCTTGGACTTCAAAGGTAATTGGGATGATCACTTGCCTCTTATCGAGTTTTCTTATAATAACAGTTACCATGCTAGTATTGGAATGACACCGTTTGAAGCTCTGTATGGGCGAAGGTGTAGATCACCAATTGGTTGGTTCGAAGTTAGTGAAGCAGAGTTGTTAGGACCAGATTTGGTTTATCAGGCTATGGAGAAAATCAAGTTAATACAGAAGCGTTTGAAAACGGCTCAGAGTCGCCAGAAGTCTTATACAGATGTGAGGCGAAGGGACTTAGAATTTTCAGTTGATGATTGGGCGTTCCTTAAAGTCTCACCCATGAAGGGTGTTATGAGATTTGGCAAGAAAGGGAAGCTAAGTCCCAGATATATTGGACCTTACAGAATTCTACGAAAGGTTGGTCTAGTGGCTTATGAACTTGAGTTGCCACAAGACTTGGCTGCTGTACATCCCATGTTTCATGTGTCCATGTTGAGAAGGTGTGTAGGAGACCCGTCGTTGGTTGTTCCTGCTGATACTATAACAGTTAAGGATGGGTTGACTTATGAGGAGATCCCCGTAGACATTCTTGACCGTCAAGTTCGCAAGTTGAGAACTAAGGAAGTAGCCTCAGTGAAAGTCTTGTGGAGGAGCCAGAAGGTTGAGGAAGCTACATGGGAAACCGAGGAGGATATGAAATCCAAGTACCCATTTTTGTTTGAACAGCAAGCAGAGAAATTTCAAGGTAACTTTCATAGTCCATGTCATGTTATGTCTCATGTTTCATGCTCCTGTCATGTATCCAACGCTCATGTTTCATGTCTCATGCTTCAGCATCCATGTTTCCATGTAATCATGCATTCAGTTCTCATGATCCATGATCATGCTCCCACGTAACCATGTCAAGCTCTTATGTTTTATGTCATGTTTCATTCATGTTCATGTATTCAAGCCATGTCCAGCCATATTCTTAACCATGACCCATCATTCGGGGACGAATGATCCCAAGGGGAAGATATTGTAACACCCCGTACCTTTAACTTAAACTTTGGTCATGATCCTAGACTTAGAAAATCAGATAAAGAATGTGAGAGTTAGAATTTCTCTGTTCAGTTGTAAGATGGTGGTTTACGCCCATGAACAGTGATCGTATTTCAGTTTACGCCCATGAACAGTGATCGTAAACTGAAACCAAGAATTTCTAAACATTATGGAATTTGGCATTTTGATGTCACATGGTTAAATATGGACCGTATTTCGATATATGGACCGTATTTCAAAACATATTTGGAATTTGGGAAAACTTCCTTGATGAAAGTTGTATAGATTTTAAATACCTTTCCAACGGTATATTATGGGGGTCAAACAGACATCTATGCAAAGAGTTATGACCATTTTACTGAAGAGAAGCAGTGCAGTCCGTATTGCAAAATACGGACCGTATTTCGGTTTACGACCCGTAAACTGAAATACGGCCAGCACTGTTCAGGACGTAAACTGCAATTTCGCAGGACAGTATATATTCGTCCATATCAGTTCAACTAATTATTTTTCATTCCTTCAAACCCTAGAACGACCTCCTACTCTCCTTTATCATCAAGAACATCAAGGTAAGCTCACTTTATTTATTCCAACTCAATTCTAACATATATCCTTGTAATCTAAACAAGAAATCATTCTTCCTAATCAAGGGTTTTTCAAGAAAACCCATCTCAAGATTCAAGAATCAAGATTTAGGAAATCTTCTCCAAAATTCTAGTCTTTAATTCAAGTTTTGGAGCAATTAAGGTATGTAGAACTTCCATCCACATGTGGGAATCTCTACTTTCTTCCCCGTGCTCCGTTTCTTGATATTCATGAAGTTCAAATCCTAGGGCATAAAACCCAACATATTGGTAGCCCGTAATTATGTATTTTTATACATGAATTTTGTATCTATATTCGTTGTTGTATTCCTAATCTTCCATTACGGTTATTAGGAACCCTAGCTTAATCCATGAATCATGAATTCTTCCTCATGTGTTCTCATTATGGTTATATGAAACTTTATGATTTTTCCTAGCAAGTTCCAAGCATGTTTTCAAGTCAATTATATAGATAATTATGAATTATTGTTATTACTCATGAATCAAGAACATGTTTGCAAGACTTTGACAACTTATCTCAAGAAACCATGTTACAAGTTATTTCGTGAAATCATGATTACAAGTTATTTCACGAAAATCATGGGCTTCTTAGCCAACTATATCATGTTCATGGTTTTTGGGAATTGCTTAGTTAACCGAGAAGGCTCAGATAGCCTGAAACTACGTTGCCACCGTAGGATAAGGGTTGTCAGCAAGGAGGCAACACCTTTATTATGCAGTTTAGATCCTTACATGCTTATTATTACTTAAATCTCATATCCCTGGCAAGGTGTGAGTGTTCTGCTGGTAGGACGCAAGTACCGGATCATGTTGTCGGTTATACTATAGCGTTCCCTACGTTACAAGCAGTTTTTACATACATGTATCTCCATTGATTTACTGTTTTCAGATTTTACTCACGTTTCATGCTCATGTTCAAGTTATATTCAGTTTCAGTTCATGTCCTATACCTATGTTGTGCCATGTCCTTCATTTCAGAAGGTTTTACATACTAGTACTATTCACGATGTACTAACGTCCCTTTTGCCCGGGGCCTGCACTTCACGGTGCAGATACCGATTTTTAGGAGCATACACCTGCGCAGTAGGATCACTTCAGTTATCAGCTTATTGGTGAGCCCCACTTCTCTCAGGGTTCAACATGGAGTCTGCATTAGTATTCAGTTATGGCAGTCCAGGGCCATGTCCTGGTAGTTAGTATTAGACATGTTTTTAGAGGTTTCATAGACAGATGTTAGTTCACAGAGTCAGTGGTGTTTTCATGTTTGCAGATTATTATGTTTTCATGATATTTTATGCTATGAGATAAATTCAAGACTTTATTCTGCAAATTTATATTTTCATGATTCTTTAAATTGCATCATATAGATTATATTGTTTTGATGCCCATGTTGACAAGCAAGCCACGAGGTTCGCTCGGATACATGCAAGAAAGGCCAGAGTGCCGTGTTACGCCCAGGCCATGGTTCGGGGCGTGACAAAATTAAAGGAATAGCTACTAGAGCAGTAACCCGATGAATAGAGTACGAGAGAGAATCAAACTCTATGGATATCCATTACTAAGCGAGAATGTTAATAAATGTTATGAAATGATTGAGATTTTGAATCGTATTATAAGTAATGTGTGAATAATTAGATTATGACGAGGGATATGGGACTATTTGTTGAATAAATTATCTTATGCATAAAGAGTGACTTTACGCACAACATCTTTTCAAAGGATTCCAAACGGACCACATACTACCCTGTTACTAATATATTGAGATAGTAGAGGACAATGCTCCTATGACAGTGTGAACTGGTCGGAGAAGAGTATGGAATGATTGACGCTGAGCCTTAAGTTATAGTTTTACTAAAGAGAAGTAAATGGTATTCGAGAATATGCTTATGACTATTGTACCATGAACGAACTCATTTGAGCAAAAGGATAAGAAGCGAGACAAAAGAAGAAACAAGGTCTGACCGTAAATGATTGATTGACTGACTTAACATGTATGTCAAGACAACAACAAATAGAATCGCATCCCTGGTGAGTTATGTCGCAATGTCCCAAAGAAAGGTTATTGAGAAAAGGTAAGTCAAGAGATGGAAACCTTTTGGAAGGTGTGGTATAGGGAACATAGATTGGTTACGAGCTATATATCAATCAAAATGACTAATACGTAAGACGATCTATGGGTCTTAAAGAGATCATGGAAAGAAGCATTAGGATAAAGGAAACTACCTCATGGTTTAATGGTTGTGGCAATTAGAAGACAATCAAAGGTCAATCAAAGAATTAATCTTTGACATTCCTAGACAAATTGGCAAGCGGGGACGTGAGATGAAATAATACAAGATACAGGCCGTAGAACGGAAGAGGGGCGGAAAGCCCAACATGGTAGTTGTAAAATGATAAAGTAGATTATGAGACAGAATTAAAGGATGGGCATATGATAGAAAGGCGGTATTAACTGCGGTGTAAAGAAAATTACCTATATCGGTGCGGATTCAATATGTAGATACAAGTAGTTACTAAAAAGGGTACTCTTACGAGGCCTATTGCGGAGGGGCATGATTAACATAGAATTAAAAACCCTTTTAAGATCATAGATCATGTGAGTATTATGGCTTCTGTTTAGGCGTAAGTTAAATGAGACTAAGACGGTATCCCCATACAACAAAAGATTCATAGGAATGATTTCGTAGTGGGGATATACAGGAAATGATTATAAGATTAAGAGTAGGGGGAGAAGTAAATAATAAGGACAAAAAGGTATCTCGAATAATTAAGTATGAACAACTGGAGGATATGTTACGAGCTTGCGTGATTGATTTCCGAGGTAGTTGGGATGATCATTTGCTCCTTATCGAGTTTACATAAAATATCCAGTATTCAGATGGCTCCTTATAAGGCTTTATATAGGTGGAAGTGTAGGCCACCCATAGGATGATTTGATGTTGGTGAGAACCAGTTAGTAGGCCCACACTTAGTACAACAGGCGGTTGAAAAGGTGAAACTGATTCAAGAAAGATTATTAGCGACACAGAGTCAACAAAAATCTTACGTAGATAATCAATGACGTATGTTAGAATTTAAGGCAGGCGATTGGGTCTTCTTGAAGATCTCGCCTATGAAGAGAGTAATAAGATTTGGCAAGAAGGTTAAACTTATTCTTCGATTTATTAGGCCATACAGAATTATCCGTACAGTAGATAAGGTCGCATATGAGTTAGAGTTACCTTCTGATCGGGAGTCTATGCATCTAGTGTTTCATATGCTCCGTAAGTGTATAGGAGATCCCTCGAGGGTCGTACCAGTAGATGATGTCCAGGTGACTGAGCAATTATCATATGAGGAAACCCCAGTGGCTATATTAGATAGACAAGTCTGTCAGTTGCGCACTAAGGATGTGACTTCCGTTAAAGTGATTTGAGGAATAATAAGTCGAGGAGATGACTTGGAAAGCTAAAAATGATATGAAAACCAGATATCCCCATCTATTTCCACCTCCCGAGGATCTCCAGACTTCAGGTATGTGTTATTTATTCTATTTGGTCATGTGAGGCCATAGTTATTGTTTCGTGCAGCCCTGTAAGGCTTTGTGTTGTTGGGTTGTTGTATGCTAGGTTGGTATTGGTACAATTATAGATGAGGCTCTGCTAAAATTTTATAAACCTCTATAGACTAAACATTTGAGGAAGAACGTTCCTGGGGGGGGGGGGGGGGGGGGGGAATGTTACATCTCCCATTTTCGATATGTCTTTAGTTTATGGTACATTAATCATTTTGTCCTCGAGTTTTGAGGTTCGTTTTCTAAGTTATGGCATGTCGGACATGTTTAACCATTGTATATGAGTTGCTAAGTTTAAGTATTGGAAAGATTAAAAATTAAATGAATTGGATAAAATAAGTTTCGTCGAGGCTCAAAATTTATTTGAATGAAATACGGTCCAAGCTATAATATTCCATATTTTTGGACTAGGAAAGTGAACCGTCCAACATGAGCAAATTTACCCGAGCCCAGAGGATTTGGTCATATTGAAGCATGAAAATCAAGAACTCGGTGTATACAAGGAATGAAGTCCCGAAATGATTTAACACAAAAAATTGTGACAACGATGATTGCAAATAATATTTTATGTGTGACAAATAAGGTTATGGACTAGTGCTATGTCACATGATCATGACAATGAGTATATGAAGTGTATTAAAAATGATGACTATTTAAGTGAATTGAGATCAAGAAATTAGTTATGCGGGTATTTGATTAAATGTTGGATTAAGGTGGAAGGGTGAAGAAGTAATTATGGTATTAATGGATTAAGAGATAAATAATATGTTAATTATTATGTTGCCAAGGGGGCCTTGTCAAGTGGGCAGCAAGTGCAACATGTAATTCATAATGGTGGTAGTGGCACCATTAAGCTTATGTGTCAAGGACTTAATATAGAGATAGGACGTGTAAAGGCATACAATTTGCTATTTATCTCTTATTCACTATTTGAGAAAGGAGTTGAACGAAAATATAGGGAACACCTTACTACCAGCAATTAACGTGGTCATCAACCTATAAACAACAACGTAAGTACCAATTTTAAGGAAGCAGTGTATCATTTTTTTCAATTGGTATATGAAGTTTGGGGAAATAAGAAGAACGGGGGAGATGTTGCTCATTTTGTTTTAGGATAAATTTAATTTTTTGTTATACAATTAAGAGAATCATTGTATATTAACGATGTATTTGTTATTGTTATCATATAGATCGTGGAGCAAATACAAGTTGAGTTCTTGAGTCGTTGAGCTAATAACAGGTATGTTAAGGCTATTCCCTTTTCTTCTTTTGGCACGATCTTTACGATACGAACGAATGACAAACATATAAACCCCAAAATTGACTTCCACTCTTAGACACACTAGGGTAATTATGACTTGACCCCAAATGCTACCTTGTTATATATTGTTCATGTCTATGATTCTGACAGCTTCACTAATTGAACATTACTGCTCCATAACGACACTTGAAATCCTTATGTCCTTACATCCTATCAAAAGGTTCCATAATGATTCTATGAGTCTCATATGAATTTATATATATATATATATATATATACATACCCACATATATATGTATTCATTATGTTAGTGACACCGAGTCGCGCTATAGTCGGCCGGGTACGACACGTAGATGTGCAACCACTGATCAGTTGGCTATTTACACCGAGTCCTGATACAGGCTGGGTACGTTATACCCATCGAGTCCCACTAGGACCAGGTACGTTATATAGATATGATGGCGGTAAAGGCCTATGGATACTTATGCATTGATAAATGGTTTTACATGAAAGCATGCATGATTCTTGCCTTCGGGGCTATTTAGAGTACAGGATGAGTTCTTGTTTCAACTTACCTCCTTATGACTAATTTATTGTTTTTCATGCCATGCATACCGGTACATTATCCGTACTAACTGCCCTATTGTTCAGGGGGGCTACGTTTCATTCTCGCAGGTCTGCAAATACAGGTTGGTGATCCATCTATTAGGATGTCAGCTCAGCAGACGAGGTTGATGCACTCTGTTGTTTCGGAGATGCCAGGAGTCAGCATGGTTGTGTGTACATATAGATATGTACACGCATATGTCTATGGGTATGGCGGGGCCCTGTCCCGACCACGTATGTTATGTTTCCAGTTGAGGCGTGTTGATAGTTATGTACAGTCAGTTGAGGTCCAGACTTGAGATTTCATATGTCATTATAGATGGTCATGATAGCCTTACCGACTCATACAATATGTTTAGTATTTTCAGAGATGAGTCTTCAGGAAAATTGATGCATACATGTCCCTTAGGAGTTTGTTGAGAGTCATATGACGGCCCTATTAGCCTACCTATGTTTATGTTATTTTCACAGATGTAAGTCAGTTGGTACTTGACTAGTACGGTCAGGTGCCCGTCGTGGCCCTTCAGTTTGGGTCATGACATCTTGGATTACAAAGTTGACTTTGAAGTTTCCATAATCTTGGGAAGGCCATTCTTAGCCACGGGCTGAGCTCTTTTTGATGTTGAAAGGGGAGACCTTAAATTCCAGTTTCAGAGTGGTATTTTGTTTTAAAAATGTTCGGGGGGGGGGGGGTAATAGGACCCCTGAAAAGGTATGGTGTATAGAAGTAATTGCGGTAAAGGTTCATGGGGTTAATAGTGCCTTATCCCATTTTAAAGACTTCATAGAACGTCGGGAGTAGAATTATTATCTCTATGCATCAAGAAAAGAAAGAAATTTATTGTAATCCCCTGGAACAAAATTGACCATTTCTCAATGTCATGTCATCCAAGTGATTACTAATTTCACTTGTGTGCAATTTTTTTCTCTAGCACGTTTGAGATACATTAACTAAAGAAGTAGAGTAATCGCAGCTTCATAATGACTATTCTATTTTGGAAAAGTTCAAGTGATGCTTCTTTCTATAATCAAATAAAAAGGTTAGACCACGTTTTTACCACTATAGAATTTTGACACTTGGTTCATTGACAATTTAAAATTTTAGAATGACTGAAAAATGACATATTAGAAACAAAAAGTAAACGTCTATCAAAGTACATTACCTCTTGTGCTATATACAGATTGATGGTTAAAAAGGAATTAAAGGACACCCCTTTTTATTTTAGGACACAAACCTTCTAGTATAAAACTTTAATTAATATTTAATATTTAAATAATTTTCTAATATCTACAAAACATAAATCTAGTTATGAAGTTTGTTATTATAAAAAAAGGTTTGTTATTATCCATATATTGATAAATTAAAATGACGGGAGAGTCAAGCTTGTGAATAACCTTTATTAAAAAATAATATGTACATTTAATTAGACTAAAAATTATCAGCAGCCTTGCCTTGTTTTGTGAACATCCAAATCAAACACCATTTATCAAATAGCTTCTGTCACAACATTGATATCTGCTCGAAAACTCGAGAATAAAATTTCTTTATCATCAAATAATGCAGTCAAAAGAAAGGCATCTTAAGGTAATACATTAAACACCCAAAAAATAATTACAGATATTCAAGAAGACAATTATTCTCTTTTGCTTTCATCAAATATCATCTACTACTCTTATTTGTCACTCGACCATTAACTTCTTCTTTAAAATAAAAAGGATTCCAACAACAAAACTGCAAATTGATATTAGAGATTATAATATCTTGATAAATTTGCTTTTGCTCTAAGAAAATCGATCCATTCTTATTAGCGATCAAATGAGAAAGTTTCACTTCCTGCCCCAGGTCCTAAACCTGAATGAAACAAAACAAAATAGAATAAGACCAATTCATAATCATAATTACATTTTAATGAATCAAATAAATCAAAAAAGGGTAAATAAAAATATTACATCCACCAAATAAGATCAGAAATAGAAGAAAACAAACCACGTCTGAAGATAATTATTATCAGCGAAAATATCATATATTTGAATTACCCAAAAAAGGATATTAGAGCAAATAAAATTACATCAAAGTAATGATACTCTAAGCAAAAAATTTACAAAAAAATAAAGGATATAGGGAAAAAAAATTCCAAACCTGACCGATACAAACTCGGTATCGGCAGCAAAAGTCTTCAATGATTTAGGGAATTGGGAGGTTGAAAACTATCACAAAGGGATAGGTGTAAAACATGGAGAAAACTTCGAAGTGATGGTTCATCCTGGCTTCAGAGTTAACAACAGAAATTTCAACTTCGAAAGTGAAGTTGCAATACTTTCGAACTTTGGGGATAGTATTAGCAGTTATGAAGGATTTGATTTGCTCGACAGATTGATGGTGGTCGACGACGCTAAAATCTTCATGACACTTAAACCCTGGAGGGAGCATATCAGAGGCAAAGGAAATAAGGGTAACGTCTTGGCTTGTTGGTGAGATTGGAGCTTTCCCAGAATGATATCCAGGAGATAGGGTATTATTATGAGAAGAATGATTGGGGGATGAAGAAGCAGACATAGTTAGAATCTTCGCAATAAAGTAAAAGATGAAGATAAGGAAGAGTTCAAGAGAGATTTCTCTCGTTTTAGGAAAGGAAAGACTTGGTTGAATTTGGGCTTTATTTTTTGCCTTATATACACTTAATTGAGGAAGACGGAGCATTTGACATTCAAAGAGACATAATTTTCCAGAAATGGCAGCTTTATGTCAGTCATCGTAATTGAAAGGTTGCCGGCGCTTCGCTGCACGAGCATTGAATTTAAAGTTCGACAGTTGTATTTTTGAATGAACTGACGGGACGATTCATTTTCTCACCATTAAGTGGAGATAGACCCGGTGGCATTTCAAGTCAATTGTTTTGGGTCATTAATTGAAGATAAACGTTGTGCGACCGGTCCTGGTTCGAAGCAGACGTTATGAATTAGAATTAAAGAAGCGTTTATTGATTACTATTGCTCATTATTAGAATTTAATCACAACTTAAGCGCTGATGTATTAGTACTATAAATGGAGCTTGAAGGCCTCTTAGAAAGGGGATCAAATAACAACAACTTACACACATTTATACTATTCAATTTTTAGCAATTAAATTTATTTTATCATTCTTTTGAATGGGTTGCCATTAATTCTACAAAGACAAAGCAAAAACTATTACAACGGAGGAAAACTTATCAAAGGATTCTCTTCAAGAATCAACAAAGCCCAGGCTTATTTAATTCATTATTTCTTTACAATACTTTACTAATTTGTTCATTTGATTTCTCTAGTTATTATTAGCTTTATTATTCACTTTTTATAACAAATCAAATCACGTATCCTTTAGGCCACACAAAAATTTGACTGTACTCTTTTTGAGGGTAAACATATCCCATATGAAAAATAAAAAGGAAGAAAGCTCAATTATACTTGAATTCTCAAAGTGTGGGGGTGTTTGGCTAAATTACAAGTTCCTAAATCCAAAAAGGTAAAAATAGGACCAAAAACTAGTTGATTGTATTTTTATAGGATATGCCATAAATAGTAAAGGATAAAATCAGAAATGCTATTTTTTCACATAATTGTATTATGTCAACCCGACAATACATGTTCTTGGTGAATACTGGTATTGTTACATCCCGTATATTTATAAGTTAAGTTACGTTGTCAGCTAGTCGACGTAAGCTCAGGGAACAAGATTATATTTGAGGTTATAAGTGTTTAAACCATTCTTAACAAGTGATAAGCAAGTATCAGAAAGGTTAGAGGTTAAGTGAATCGACGTAAGTGAATTTCAGTGAAATTTCCAACTTATGAAGTAACTTACAGAGCATACATTCTGGATACGGGTCTATGTTATAACCCATGCATTCACGGTAAGAAAAAGAGTACTTAATATGATAAGAAAAGTCTTTTTTATGAAGTATTTGAACCATAAACGTATGATAAGTCTTGAAGTCAACAACGGGAGATGATTTATGTAAAGCCCAGAAGGAGGCTAGTCATGAGCCTATAATACCTCGTATCTTTAAACTAGGCTACGTTCATAATTCAAGACTTAGGAAAGCAAGACGAGGAGTGTTAGGATTAAATTCAAGCCTCGTATCTTTAAACTAGGCTAAGTTTTATGAAACGTTAATGGTTTACGGCCCGTAAAACGGACTGTAGATGGACTCTAGAAAATCCAGCTCACTGTAATTGATTTACGGTAGGGTTTTACGGTCCGTGAAATTTTTACAGACCGTATTTTTGTACTATAAATATGGAGGAGAATTACCAAGTTTCTGTAACCAATTTACGATCACCTTTCACGGACTGTAAAAGGTACTGTATATTGGTCTGACGATTGAACAATATATAAACACGTTTTTAATTCTTTTTCCATGTTTTTTATTCTCTCCAAGCCCTAGAACGAACGTTTCTCCTCTCCTCACCCTACTACGCCAAGGTAAGTCCATTCTAAGCCTTTTTAGTGAATTTTAACATGTATCCATGATTCCTAAATAAGAGTTCATTATTCCTAACATAGGGTTTTCAAGAAAATCCATCTAAAGTATTCAAGATTTAAAGC
Organism: Lycium barbarum; assembly: GCF_019175385.1. Lineage (NCBI taxonomy): Eukaryota > Viridiplantae > Streptophyta > Magnoliopsida > Solanales > Solanaceae > Lycium > Lycium barbarum. The sequence goes on along the minus strand of NC_083348.1, from coordinate 572,805 downwards.
TTTTGGAATTCTTCTTCAAGTTCAGACCTTTTCTACAAGTTTTGAAGCATTAACAGGTATGTAGGGTTTCTATCTGTATGTGAGAATATCATTGTTCTTCCCCACGCCATATTCTTTCATGATTATATGAAGTTCACCGCTAGGGTTCTAGAGGGTTCTAGACATGTTCATGATAACCCCAAGTACATGTACAATGATATACCATGTTTCTATGCTTACTTCGTTATTGTGTTCTTAATATTCTATTTTGGTTATTGAGAATCAATTCGTAATCCGTGAAAACCCATACTTTGCATTCTGTGGGTTCTTACATGCAAGATATGAATTATTATGCTTATTTTCATGAAAATCCTACATGTGTCCATGTTTTCATGCAAGTTATATTATGTACCTACATTTATGTTAAACTATAATTATATACCATGTTACAACTCATGTTAAATTAATGGGCTTCTAAGCCAACTATATCCATGTTCATGTTTTGGGAGTAGTACAGATTATCGAGAAGGCTCAGACAGCCTGAGATTACGTTTGGCAGCGTAGGGTAAGGATCACTACGCCCAATTAGCACAATACTTTTATGTTTACCCATTGCGGGTTATTAGATCTATTCATGTTCATGTTCATGTCTTGTACCCCGATAAGGTACAGGATGGCTTAGCTGGTTAGGTAGAGATCAAACGACACGTTCTTACATAGTGGTTACATGTCGGTTATACTAAGGCTCTCTCACTTAAAATGTTTTACTCATGTTATATACATATATACTCATGTTCAATTTAGAGTTTCAGTTTCAGTTTTAGTACTATTATTTCATGTGTCATGTTTTATTTCATTCAGTTGCTTTACATACTAGTATAATTCAAGTGTACTAACGTCTATTTTTCTCGGGGCCTACATTTCACAATGCAGATTTACAGTACGATGAATCATGTCGTTAGGACTCTCTCATATCAACTATTGGTGAGCTCGATTCTATTCGGGGTGTTATCTTTATTTACTTTATGTTAGTTATGCAGTTAAGGTATGCCGGGGGCCTTGTCCCCGTAAGCAGTTGACTCATGTCAGAGGTTTCATAGATTAGTCAGCTATGTCATGTCAGATGCTCAGAGTCGTATAGCCATTGTTGGCTCAGTATTTTTCATGTTTATTCAGATTATTTTTGGATCATGTTTTAGACCAATATTTTCATTACTATTATGAGATTTCATGCTTACTCAAATCATCCATGTTTTATATTATATTCTGCATCAGCTCATGCCCCATGTTGATTCAGCAAGTCATGTGGTTTGCTCGGTCATATGCAGCAAGACACCGATTGCCATGTTACGCCCAGGCCATGGTTTGGGACAAAGGTTGGTATCAGAGCCTAGGTTCAAGTGTCTTAGGGAATCTATGAAATTGTTTCCAATGGGGTCACTTTTACATGTGTGTATAACCTATACATAGAAATAGTTGACCACCAAGACATCCAAGATTGTCTCACTTCTTTCATACTCTAGTCATGCAGTTAGAGCTATGCTTTCAAGAATTATTCTAATTCATGCGTATTATGTATTTTAGACAATGTCTGTTTAAAAAAAGTACACCAAGAGGACTACAACTACCAGACAGAGGGCTACCGATAATGTTACTCCAGATGTGGGGCCTCAGACTTAAAGGGTTGCATCGGATACTGCACCCCCAGCTACAGAGAGGCCTGTGGAGGTCCGTCCCAATCCACAACCCGATGCTTCTGACATGGATGTTAGAGGAGCTATCCATCTAAGCACTTAGATTGTTGCTAATTAGGCACAATGTTAGGAAATGCCTCCTAGCGCAGGTGCTAGTGGAGGGTCAAACAGTTCTAGGACCAATGAGTTTCTAAACATGAAGCTTCCAGTGTTCACAGGGTATATTAAGGGAAGATCCCTAGAATTTCATCAATAGGCTTCAAAAGGTCTTTCGTGTCATCATGCTACGGAGATAGAAGTAGTGAAGTTGGGAGCTTATCAGTTGTAGGATGTTGCTCATATTTGGTATGAGACGTGAGAACAGTCCCGCGGGGAAGATACATCTCCAGCAACTTGGGATGAGTTTGTTGATGCTTTCATTGATCACTTCCAACTGATTGAGGTTAGAGAGTCAAAGGCCTATGAATTTGAGAGACTCCGGCAGAATAGTATGAGTGTGAATGAGTATTATCTGTAGTTTATTTCCTTGTCTAAGTTTGCTTAGTATATGCTTCCTGACATGAGGGCCATAGTTAGGAGATTTGTGTTAGGCTTTATTCCCGACTTATATGGTTATGCAAATATTGCCACTCAAAATGGCATAATGACTATCACAAAGATGGTTGCCTTTGTTCAGGGTCTTGAGGACCAAATCAAAGAAGAGGAGGTTCTTCAGAAATAGAAGGATAGGAAATTCAATAAAAGAGCTAAGTTTGCAGGTAATTTCAGTCATGGGGGAGGTGGAGGCAAAAAAATCTTTAAGAACAGATCATCAGGACCTGCTCCATCTGCAGCCAATGCCCCAGCCCCAAAGTTTAGGAATGATCAGAAGAGACAGAATTGCAGGCCAACTTACTCTAATTCTCAGGCTAGTGTGGGTCAACAGACTTATGATAATCTGATTTACGGCAAGTGTGGTAAGAGAAACCCAAGGGAGTTCTGTATAGGTATGGATATATGCTATGGGTGTGGCCAATGGGCCATTTTCAGAGAGACTGTCCATCAACAAGATAAGGTGCCAGAGGTAATGTGGCTCACTCCATAAATTCAACAACTCCTCGAAACTCTCAGGCCCAGTCAGGGCATGGTGTAGCTAAATATGGCAATACAGGCGGAGGTCAAAACTGCTTGTATGCTTTGGCAGGTCGTCAGGATATATAGGCACATGCAAATATTGTCAGTTACACCAACAATCTTCACTTTTGACGTTTACCTTATCTTATGTAACCCCATTGATTGCTAAGAAATTTAGGATCGAACCAGAAAATTTTCATGAATCCTTTGAAGTGCACACACCAGTTAGGGAGTCAGTTATAGCTAGACGCATTTATAGGGGTTGCCCAGTTTTAGTCTATCACCAAAAAACCATAGCTGATTTAGCAGAATTAGAAATGATAGACTTTGATGTAATCATGGATATAGATTGGTTAGCTTCATGTTATGACACAATAGGTTGCAAAACCAACACAGTAAGATTTGAATTTCCTAATGAACCCAGTCATAGAATGGAAGGGTAATTCAGTAGTACCCAGAGGTAGATTTATTTCCTATCCTAGAGCCAGAAAGATGATTTCCAAAAGGTATATCTATCACTTAGTTTGAGTCAGAGATGTAGATACCCAGACCCCAACTCTCCAGTCCGTAACAGTCGTTAATGAATTTCCAGAAGTCTTTCTAGAAGATCTCCCCATAGTTCCTCCTGACAGAGAGATAGACTTTGGAATTGATCTACTTTTCAGCACCGAGCCGATATCTATTCCGCCATATAGAATGGCTCCAATAGAGTTAAAAGAGTTAAAATCCTAGTTGAAAGATCTCATTAACAAGGGATTTATTAGGCCAAGTGTCTCACCTTGGGGCGCTCCAGTCTTGTTTGTTTGAAAGAAAGATGGTTCCTTCCGCATGTGCACTGGTTGTCACCATTAAGAACATATACCCTCTTCCCAGAATAGATGATTTGTTTGACCAACTTCAGGGTGCCGAGTGTTATTCAAAGATTGACCACAGATCAAGATACCATCAGTTAAAGGTTAAGGAAGTTGATATTTCGAAGGCCGCTTTCAGAACCTGTTATGGTCACTTCTAGTCATATCATTTGGGATGAAAAATGCACCAGTTGCTTTCATAGACCTCATGAATAGAGTCTTCAAGCTTTATCTTGATCTTTTCGTCATTGTGTTTATTGATGATATTTTGGTATATTCCCGTAGTGAGACTGAACATGCAAAAAATCTCAGAATAGTGTTGCAGATACTTCAGGACCATGAGCTCTATGCAAAAAAAAATTAAGTATAAATTTTGGCTTAAGTCAGTGACATGTCTAGTCCATGTAATTTCAGGTGAAGGTGTGAAGGTTGACTCTCAGAAAATAGATGCCGTAAAGAACTGGTCCAAACCCATATCAGTTTTTGATATATGAAGTTTCTTGGGTCTGGCAGGCTGTTATAGATGTTTTGCGGATTGATTTTTCTTTATTTCTGCTCCGTTGACTATGCTGACTCAGAAAAGGTTAAGTTTCAGTGATCAGATGCATGTGAGCTATGTTTGGAAGAGTTGAAGAAGAGGCTGACTTCTGCTCCAGTTTTTACGCTGCCAGAGGGACCGAAGGGTTCGTTGTATATTGTGATTTTTCGGGAATATGTCTCCGATGTGTTTTAATGCAGCATGATAAGGTTGTAGCTTATGTATCCCGACAGCTTAAGGCTCATGAAAAGAATTATTCGACTCATGATTTATAATTGGCAGACGTGGTTTTTGCACTTAAGATATGGCGTCATTTTTTGTATAGAGTGCATGTTGATATTTTCAACGATCATAAAAGCCGGCAGTATATTTTCAAGCAAAGAGAGTTGAATCTTAGGCAGAGAAGATGACTCGAATTGCTTAAGGATTCTGATGTAGATATTCTGTACCATCCAAGGAAGGCGAATGTTGTCGATGCCCTTAGTTGACATTCCATAGAAATTTAGCTCAAATTGAAGCATATAAGAGAGTTATGACAAAGCAAGTTCACCGTTTATCTAATCTAGGAGTTCGACTCTTGGACTCCGAAGATGGTGGAGTTGTTGTTCAGAACATAACTCATTTCTCTTTAGTGGTAGAAGCTAAAGAGAAGCAGTTTAGTGATCCCTAGTTGTTACAGTTGAAAGAGGGGATTCACAAGCATAAGACAATAACTTTTGAACAAGAGAGAGGTGATGGTACATGCCTTCCAAATGTTAATGGGCTTAGAGAGCGAATTATATCAGAGGCTCACAATCCCAGGTATTCCATTCATCACGGTTCCACGAAGATGTATCATGACCTTAAGGAAATTTACTAGTGGAATGATATGAAAAAGAATGTAGCGTATTTTGTGGCTAAGAGTTTGAATTTCCAACAAGTGAAAGCTGAACACCAGAGGTCTGGTGGGTTGGCTCAGCTATTGATATTCCTGTTTGAAAATGGGAGATGATAATTATGGACTTTATAGTAGGTCTACCTCATGCATACTGTAGACATGACTTGGTTGGGTGATTGTGGATCAACTGACTAAGTCAGCGCACTTCTTTCTAGTCAAGACCATTGATTCAGTATAAGATTATGCCAAGTTGTACATTTATGAGATCGTTAGATTGCATCAGACCTCACCGTCTAATATTTCAGATCGTGCCGCTCAATTCACAGCGAACTTTTGGAAGTACTTTCAAAAGTATTGGGAACCAAGGTTAACCTCAACACAACTTTCCATCCGTAGACAGACGGCCAGGCAGAGCGTACTATTCAAACTCTTAAGGACATGTTAAGAGCATGTGTCCTAGATTTCAAAGGTAATTGGGATTATCACTTGCCTTTCATTCAATTTGCATATAATAATAATTATCATGCTAGCATCAAGATGGCACCATTTGAAACGTTGTATGTGCAATGGTGTAGATCACTTATTCGTTGGTTTAAGGTTGGTGAAGCAGAGTTGTTGGGACCAAATCTGGTCTACCAGTCTATGAAGAAAGTTAAGTTGATTCAAGAGTGATTGAGAATGGCTCAAAGTCATTAGAAGTCCCATATAGATGTGCGACGCAGGGATGAGTTTCAAGTTGATGATTGGGTATTCTTAAAGGTTTCACCTATGAAAGGTGTGATGAGATTTGTCAAGAAAGGAAACCTCATTCCGAAATATATTAGACCTTATAGAATCATATGAAGGGTTGGTCAAGTAGCTTATCAGCATGATTTGCCACAAGAGTTGGCTGTTGTTCATCCAGTGTTCTATGTGTCTATGTTGAGAAAGTGTGTGGGAGACCCGTCGTTGGTTATTCTTGCTGATACTATAATGTTTAAGGATGGCCTAACCTATGAGAAGATCCCGTGTCAATTCTTGATCGTTAGGTTCACAAATTGAGAACCAATGAAGTAGCCTCGGTAAAGATCTTATAGAGGAGTCAGAAAGTCGAAGAGGCTACATGGGAAGCTGAAGAGGACATGAAATCTAAGCACCCGTATTACCCGTATTTTCTTGAAGAGCAAGAAAAAAGCGTTCAAGGTAAATGCCTTTTGAATCTATGTCATATCCCTTACATATTCATGCCTCAAGTTTCACGATCACGTTCATGTATTCTTTATTTATGTCTTATGTTTCAGCGTTCATGTTTTCACAAAACCATGTCATTTCAGTTCAGTTCCCATGTTCCATGTCATGTTTCTTCACCTTTATGTATCCAAACCATGTCCAGTTGCATTCCTAACCATGACCAATTCGTGGACGAATTATCCTAATGAGGAGATATTATGACACCTCGTATCTTTAAACTAACCTACGTTCATAATTCAGGACTTAGGAAACTAATACGAGGAGTGTTAGGGATTAGAATTCATTTTAGTTCAGTAATCCCAATTATACGTCAGGTTTTATGGATCATAGATGGTTTATGGCCCGTAAAACGGACCAAAAATGGACCCCAGAAAACCTAGCTCACTGTAGTTGATTTACGGTAGGGTTTTATAGTCCGTATAATTTTTACGGACAGTACTTTTGTACCATAAATGTGAAGGAGAGTTAAAAAGTTTCTGTAACCAATTTACGGTCACCTTTCATGGACCGTAAATCTTTTAAAAACTGTAAAAGGTACCGCATATCGTACCGATGATTATACAGTATATAAACTCATTTTCAATTTTTTCCATATTTTTCATTCTCTCCAAGTCCTATAACGAAGGTTTCTCCTATCCTCATCCTACTACATCAAGGTAAGTCTATTCCAAGCCTTTATAGTGAATCCTAACATGTATCCTTGATTCCTAAATAAGGATTCATTATTTCTAACATAGGGTTTTCAAGAAAACCCATCTAAAGAATTCAAGATTTAAAGCTTTTGGAATTCTTCTTCAAGTTCAGACCTTTTCTACAAGTTTTGGAGCATTAACAGGTATATAGGGTTTCTATCTACGTTTGCGAATATAATTGTTCTTCCTCATGCCACATTCTTCTACTTTGTTATTGTGTTCTTAATATTCCATTCTGGTTATAAAGAATTTGTTCGTAATCCATGAAAACCCATGCTTTACATGCAAGATATGAACTATTATGCTTATTTATGAAAATCCTATATGTCTCCATGTTTTCATGCAAGTTATGTTATGTATCTATGTTCATGTTAAACTATAATAATATATATATGTTACAAGTCATGTTTATGAAATTCATGGGCTTCTAAGCCAACTATATCCATGTTCATGTTTTGGGAATAGTACAGATTATTGAGAAGGCTTAGACCGCCTAAAACTACGTTTGCCAGCGTAGGATAAGGATCGCTATCCGCCCAGTTAGGACGATACCTTCATGTTTACCCATTGCGGGTTATTGGATCCATTCATGTTCATGTCTTGTACCCTGGCAAGGTATAGGATGGCTTAGCTGGTCGGGCAGATATCAGATGCCACGTTCTTACGTGTTGGTTACATGTCAGTTATACTAAAGCTCTCCCACTTAAAATGTTTTACTCATGTTATACACATATATACTCATGTTCATGTTCAATTTACAGTTTCAGTTTCAGTTCTATTATTTTATATGTTAGTCTTTATTTTGTTAAGTTTCTTTACATACCAATACAATTCAAGTGTACTGACATCCCTTTACCTGCGGCCTGCATTTCACGATGCAAATTTACAGGATAACGAATCAGCTCGTTAGGATTCGCTCGTATCAGCTATTGGTGAGCCCCATTTTATTCGCGGTGTTATCTTTATTTACTTCATGTTAGTTATACAGTTAAGGTATGCCGGGGGCCTTGTCCTGGTAAACAGTTTAGCAGTCAGACTCATGTCAGATATTTCATAGACTAGTCAGTTATGTTATGTCACATGCTCAGAGTTGCATAGCCATTGTTAGCTCAGTATTTATCATGTTTATTCAGACTATTTGCGCATCATGTTTTAAACCAGTATTTTCATTACCATTATGAGATTTCATGCTTACTCAGATCATCCTTATATTATATTTCGCATCAGCTTATGCCCCATGTTGATTCAGCAATCCATGTGGTTCGCTCGGTCACATGCAGTAAGGCACTGAGTGCCGTGTTACGCTCAGGCCATGGTTCGGGGTGTGCTAGAGGCCAGACGAGCCATCAGATGATACAAAATAGTATGTTATAGAATGTTTCCAGAGACTGAAGTTTCAGCTTCACAAGTTAATGATCGTAACTCTAAGAAGATATTTCAGACAGGAGTACTGGCAAATAAGATCTAGTGTACAATATTTCAGAAGTAAAAAGGGGCATGAAGGTTAGGTTTAATGCAAACATTTAAAGATCGCGTACAGAATTAATACTATCAGAGTAAGGATGAATGTCAGAGAGATTGTTGCCTGGCCACTTGGTCAGTGGGATATACTATTGCCTGCCCTTATGGTCAGTGAGAGTTTATATTTGCCTAGCCTTAGGGTCAGTAAGAGTTTTCTGTTGCCTGGTCTTATGGTCAGTGAGGGATACACTGAGCCTTATATGTGGCCAGCTAGCTATGATATTACTATATTGCATTATATTGAGTCAGAATAGGTTGAGTATACCTCAGGCATTCTTTGGGTTCTAGATTACTATGCATTTCAGTTCAGTTTCAGCTTTTAGTTATTCTATTGTCTTACATACTCCGTATATTATTTGTTATTGACGTCCCTTTTGCCGGAGGCATTGTGTTTCATGCCCTCAGGTTATGACAGTCAGATAGATAGACCTTAACAGTAAGTGTGCCAGAGCATCAACTTGTTGGTAAGCTCCACTTCATTTGGAGTTTCCATGGCCAGAGTTTTGTTATACATATATTATGGGTAGGCCGGGGCCCAGTCCTAGCCACAGTACAATTGCTATCTTTATAGACTTGTAAACATGTTTGGTTATTGTACAGTTGTCAATTACTTTTGAGCTGTATCTTGACGGTTATTCTGAGTATGGCCTTGTCGGCCTATATTGGTAAAGTTTGAGTATCAGGTTGGCCCTGTGGGCCTATATATGCTTGAGTGCATCCAGAATTACGATTTACAATTTGTTACGCTCGGTCAAGTAAGGCACCAGGTGCTAGTCTCGCCCCTCCAGAGCTGGGGCGTGACAAATATGGTAGTTAGTGAAAATTTTCACATAACTCATTCCATCTTGGTGAGGACTAGTTGATTCGACCACTCATTTGATGATTGATCATATGCCTTTTCAGTAAAAGTCACGATCTCTAATTTCGTGAAAGGATGTCACTTTAAATTTAAAATGTTCTTTCATGACCGGATGTGACTTTTCATGATAAGATATGTTTTTTAAAAGACAACCATTTGAAAAGATAAGCCGGTTCGTTGAACCTATAAGTTCATGAGTTCATAAATCAAACAATCAATGATAATGATAAAAATCGATAATAGCTTGGATTTTCATATTGGTAAATATGCTATTAGTTAGATATTAAAAAAGTAGACTTACAAGGAGTGGAATGGTTGAGAAATATATATATTGTTAAAAGGTTGTGGCCACAACTAACATCAACCATCCACATGTATTGATATAATGATGTCACTTTAAGTGTAGTCATTAAGTCTGCAATATATCCTTTTTTTTTTTTTAAGTTGTGCTTTGCACTACAACAAGTATCTCATGGTTATTGAAGGGTATAGTGATGCTAATTGGATCACCGTATCAACCAAACTAAATCCTCAAATGTATATGTTTTACCATTGGTGGAGGAGAAATGTCTTGTAAATCATCCAAACAAACTTATATCGCTTGCTCCACAATGAAGTCCAAGTTCATAGCTTTAGACATGATCGGTGAAGAAGTTGAATGGCTCCGGAATTTCTTGAAAGACATTCCATTTTGGCCCAAACGTGGTAATTGGAAAGGTCGGGAGCATTATATATAACAGAAAATCTCATCACATACGACAGAGACACAATACCGTTAGGCGACTACTCTAGTGGAATTATCATAATTGAATACGTAAAGTCAAGAGATATTGTGTGAGATCCACTTACAAAAGGCCTAACTAGAGAGGTGGTTGAGAGATCATCTAAAGGAACAGAACTATGGTCGAGGACAAGTCATCATAGTGGTAACTCCACCTAGAAAAGTGGAGATCCCAAGATCTAGGTTCAAGGAGATCAAACAAAGTTATTGATGACACTTCAACATTGTCAATATAACTTTTTGGTACATTCTCGTGATGAGACAATGTTCAGTAACAAGGATAAAATGTTAAGGCTTTTTATTGGTTTCTAAGTTTGATACAGGGTATGTCAAATAGTATATATCTACGGGATGACACGTGTAGGAATCACCTATAAATGTATAAAGTTTAAGCCGCTTCAAAGAGAATTCTGTAAGGCCAATTCTCTATGCACTTATGAGACCAGACGGTGTTCATGGCTGAAATGAACACTACAACGAGAACCAAAGACAGTTAAGTGTTAATTGTGTGACGTATAGTTATTTAGGTATACACCAAAGCTCGACAGTTCAAAGATATCAAATCTACTGATTGACTGAGTATATCCGACATATGTTCACTATGGAAGTTCAAAACCTACATATCCAGATGCAACTTTACTTGCAGGTCTCACACTTGTCCGTGTATTCCTTTATCATATAGCCATTCTCCATTAATGTGAGGGATTGTTGGGTTTTTAAGAGGTGTGAATGGGAAATGAATAGTTGTGACTTTTCTCATAACGCACAATAGCATTTGTTCACATTGTCCTTTGTTCACTATAAATATCTCTATGTTTCCTCAAATATTTACTTACGAAAAATCTTACTATCTTCTCTTCTTTAAGCACTTCAAATTTATTACGTGTGATTTGATGTCGCCTGTTGCATTCGCCATTCACCGGGGTTTGAGTTACCGCTACGCTGGTGAATTAATTTGTTCTATCGTGACAGGATATATTCCATAATATCAGGTACATTGGGGTGAATAATTTCCTTAAGCAAACACTGTAAATTTAGTGCGCTCAAATTATTTTTAACCATTATTTTTCAAATATTTTTCAAGTTATTATCGAATACATATTGCTAACAGGTAGACCCATGGTATCAGAAAGTACATAGCTAGCTTCGGTACCTTCCATTATAAAAAAGATTGTAGAAAAATATGGTATTATGATGGTTTTACTAGCTTGATTTATCATTTTCATATATGAATGGTTATATTGATTTAATAAGGTATTGTCGAAGTATATATATATATATATATATATATATATATATATGCTTGTCCCACAAAAAAATGATAATTGATATGATTGATGTTTTTTCTCACTCAATCGGTGCAACTGACCTTGTTACTTCTTTTCTTTACCCCCATCACAAGTAATCTAGTTTAAGCTGACAATTCAACTCGGGTAGAGTGATGATAGAGTTGCTGACGGTCCAGTAAACTTTAGTATGTTATTTTGCTTAAATTTTAGAGTTTTGCTCCTTAGTTTTGGGAATGCTGGTGGTTTGTAATTATTGATATTTTCTAGACTTAGCGTGTTAGTATTATTATGTTAGTGGTGTATTGAATCCAGTGGCGGAGCCACATGAAGTGGTTGACACCCCTTCGTCGGAAAATTACACTGTGTAGCTAGGTAAATTTTTTATTTTTTTGTATATATATTACATATTGACACTTCTTGGCTTCTTCGTGAATTTACTTTTTTATATTTTGACATCCCTTAGTGAAAATTCTGGCTCCACCACTGATTGAATCGTACAGATTTGGTTGACAGGTTTTAGTGTCACTTAACGCTGGCCATGGCCCTCGTCGGGTTGTTACATACAAGCCCGAAGAATGATGAATTTTCGAAACAGACCTAAAATCAATATATGCAAGGAGATAATTTGGGATACATTGTATAGACAGTTGAAGAACGAAACTATGAAGGTCAAATCCAAATATTTGAAAGAAAGTAATTATATGGAAGAAATAAAAAACACAAGAAAATATGAAATGTGGAAATCTAAACTATATTGTATACGTTACTTGAAACAAAAGGCGGAGAAAAAAGCACAATGGTAGCGTAATTCAAGAATATCGGGGAGGGAGAAAGTCCTTGGTTAGCAGTGGAAGTTATCAGTGTTCTGAAAAAATGGAGGAGAGGTGAGCTAATTTTAGGGTACTAGTTTAGCGTACGCACTTTGCGCATGATCAAAGCTCGTACCTCATTTAACAATAAACACCACAAAAGATATTAGACTTAGCTATAAATTTTGTCGCTAAATTACTCATAATTATGAATTTCATTTAATAATTCATTGTTAATTCATCTCTAAATAGAATTAACAACAAAATTTACTGTTTAACTTTCCGTCGATAATTCATATTTATTCTGTAGTAAAATAACTTAAATTTAAAAGAATATTGAGAGTTTTCATTTAGAATACTCCTATATTTTGTATTTTACTATTTCACTCATATATTTACTATCATTTTAAGTTAAACAAGTACGTTATGTTTTCCCTTCTAATATTGTTCTTCTTTCATTGCATGAATTCTACTCCTATTTTTTATAACTATTTCTTGAGTGTTTCTTATTAACATTTCTCAATCTAAATTTTAGCTATTTATTTTATATACGTAGTTGTACTTTAATTACTTCATTCATGTTAATATCATATTATCTTGCCTTGTTCAAGGATATAATTTACTTCTATTTTTTTATACCGAAAATAGTGCTACCATTTTAACAAATCCATGTATCTTTTGAATAGAAGCTTAAGTAACACTCCTTCTTCTGTAAAGTTCTGTTTTGATGAATAAAAGAACATCCAATCTCAATGAGATGGATGACCTTTGACTTTAAAAAAAAAATCGTAAGTAACAAGGAAGAAAAAGACCTGAAATACCAAACATAATTCTCCCCGGCACTTCAATTACCACCCTAAGTGTGAAAGACTGCAGATGATTTGATCATGTGTTGTAGGGCAGATAAGGGGTCCATCCAGCTATTACTTGAGGCTTTCAATCATTTCTCAAGAGTATCTGGATTGCAAGCCAACCTCAAGAAAAGTTCCTTTTATGTGGCTGGGGTACCAGAGGAATTCAAAAGGCAGATTCTTCAGCAAATGCAGTTTACTATGGGGGAGATACCATTTAAGTACCTTGGAGTACCTTTGAGCTCAAGAAAGTTGAATATCCAACAGTGTTTACCTCTTGTTGAGAAGATAGTGACAAGGATCAGATGTTGGTCCTCTAAATGGCTTTCTTATAGTGGTAGATTGCAACTTATAAAAAGTGTACTCTACGAAATGCAAACATATTGGGGTCAGGTATTTCTCTTGCCACAGAAGATTGTGAAAATGGTGAATACAGTCCGTAGAATTTTTCTATGGACAGGCAGTGCTGAAACCTCAAAGAAAGCCTTAGTGGCATGGGATACAATGTGTTTACCAAAGGCTGCAGGGGAACTGAATATAATAGATTTTGCTAAATGGAACAAAGCAGCTATATGCAAGCTACTATGGGCACTGTCTCACAAGAAGGACACTCTATGGGTACAATGGACACAGTTTCTACATTAAGCACAATGTCTTAGCTACTTGTGTCACACCTAAACAAGCTAGTTGGCTGGTTAGGAAGATCTTGGATGCCAGGGCTTGGTTTGATGTAGTAGACCCTATTGCCCATCTTAACCAGTTCTCAAGTGGAGGGAAGTTTAATATCAAGGCAACATACCTTTCTCTCATTCCTCAACATCCTAAGGCACCATGGAAGAGCTTAGTCCTATCCACAGGTGGAGTGCCCCGGCATCAGTTTATACTTTAGTTGGCTGTGCAGGGGAGATTAGCAACTGTGGATAGGCTTGGAAAATGGGGCATACAAGCGGATCAGGAGTGTGTCCTATGCAGCATAAGTGCTACTGAAACAATGCGACATTTATTCTTGAATGCAGTTTTTCCAATTTCATCTGGTCAACAATTTTGCAATGGCTGGGCATTACAAGACAGGTTACAAATTGGGCAGACGAAGTGAAGTGGATGGCTCAACATGTGCATAATGGAAGGCTAAGAGCAAGTATACTAGGATTTCTTAGTGCAACAGTTATATATCACATATGGCAAGAAAGGAATGCTAGAAGGTTTCAAGAAAAGGAGAAGCAGCCTGTGCAAATCATCAGGGACATCATCTTGCAGCTGCATATCAGAGGGCAGGGAAATTGTAAATGGAGTAGGCTTTTAGATAGGCTTAATCAGTATCCTGATAGGCTTCTTTTGTATCTCAGTAATCATGTCATGAATGCCTAGTGTAGGAAGTTGATAGGATCTGACTCTATAGTCAAAACAGAGTCAGTGGTGTATTAAAGGATCATCTGGTTATTTGAATAAAATTGTTCAGTTAGCCCCAAAAAAAAAAAAAAAAAAAAATCTCCTCGGCAACCTCATCTCGGGCGAATCTCGCCAACACCCCTCCATCTTATTTTTCCATGTTTGTTAATTTGCTTTAATTTTCTTTCCATAATAATAAGTTTTTGCCTTCCTTTTTTATGATTTTATTTCCTTTTCTCACCACCTGTTAGTTTTTCTGTTCCTCTTTAGACATTCCCGTTCACCATCTTTGGTTACCGTGCATAGTTTAAAGTTTCCTTGGTGATTTCATATGGTAATAATTTAAAGTAGTCCTAAATTTTTGATACATAATTCAAATAAGGAAAAGTTTAATAATCAATTTAATAGATTTTTAAGTTCTATATATTAGAAAATAATTAAATGACTATTACGTGCCTGTCACGTGTAGCCTAGCAATTATTCTGAAATTTATATTTAAAAATAATAATCTCTTGTTTATAACCGTGGTATCCGGGATAGCTTGCGCGTAACTCCACTAATTTCACGAGTACATTAGTTACAAAGAAAATAGAAATAATAAGTCACATCATCATTCATGTCTTCTATGGCATTACTTCTTTTCTTTTTTCTTTTCTTTTTATGAAGTTTTCCTATGTCTATTATAAGATGTTGGTGAAAATACAACTGAAATTACAATTACAATTGAAACCTAAAATGAAGAAATAAAATATCTTCAGGCTGAGGTGCGGATATCTCTCTCTCTTTAAGGAGATTCAAGCCCACTGCAGCAAATCTATCGATGCAACAGTAATCCTTCTAACTTGTCCCCTCCAGGATACAACAACCCGATCATATCATTTAACTCAACAAACTCTAGACAAAATGTTGAGTCAAAGCTCTACCAGAAAGAACACCTTCCTTCAATTAATAAACTCTCTTTTATTTTCCTCACTTTTTCAAGAATTCTCCAATGTATATTTTTCTCTCTTCCACAAAATAAGGTTAACAAACTATTTATAGTTGAAAAATTCACCCTTGAATTGAATTGGATGAAAGAGTAGAATAATGGGGTATTAAAGTGGTGTAAATATGGAGAATATGGATGAATTATGAGTAGGAGATTACAAAAGAAAATAGGGAAAAGGACATTGTATGTCCAACGGCCCAAAGTGATGCCACAGTTGGCTAACATTTGAGCCTAATACCGCCGGCTGGCTAGCCAGTCCAAAATTTTTCGCCTCCCCCTTCCCTTGTGTTTTGGGCTTTTTATTCAAATAATCCCAAAACATGTATAATATGTGTATATTTAGTAAGAAATATCCCAAAATATGTATAATATGTGTATATTTAGTAAGTATATACAAGAATGATACAGTTTATATACATATGCTGGAATTATATATACGCTTGCTATACAATAATGATACACTTTATATACATATGCGGAACTTAATTATAGATTTATTATACATAAAGTCTACGTTAATTATACATTTATTATACAATAATGATACAGTTTCTATACGTAAGATATATTTTCTATACATATATAGTAGTGATACATATTATATACAAAAATGATACGGTTTCTATACGTATATGTATGATACATTTTTTATACGTATGAAACACTTTCTATACAAGAATGATACCGTTTACATACATATGCTAGAATTATATATACACTTTCTATATAAGAATGATACAGTTTATATATATATGTTGGAATTATATATACACTTTCTATACAAGAATGATACAATTTATATATTGTATATGTATGATACATTGTCTAGACGTATGGTACACTTTCTATACAAAAATGATACAGTTTATAAAGTATTGGCTAATGGATGTAATTAGTTTAGTGGGTATAATTTGGGTTTAGAAGAACTTTGGCCACCGGGTGGAATTAGTTTTACCCGGCCGGCCAATTATGTCCTTTGTCCAAGAAAATAAGACCACATTCATCCATAACTCATATGAATAGTGAGATAATAAAAAACAAAAGCAATGGCCAATTAAAGGCACAAAAACGTGAGGAGGAGGAAGACCACTTCTACCAACTTTATGGCCACAACGTGTCGGAGTAATTAGGACTTAATAAGGCACTTTAATATATTAATTTGTAATATTAAAATGCTCAAAACACTTACAATCCCCCACTCATTTTAATATTAATATAAGAGAGTTTACAAGCTGAAGGTAGACTATTATGCATAATGAAGGTGTGTTCTGCATTGAACCATCACTTAGTAAATCAATAATCTTTACTCCAGAGCCGTAGTCATCTCAAACTTGAACTATGACTGCTTAAGGGAAATAAAGAATTACTAATTACACATAATAATCAAGGTGTTGACATGATCTTTCACAGCCAGCACATTACGACCTTGTGCTATCCCGGTTTCATGAGTGCTTTTGAGAATGAGCCCAATTCTCATAGGAAGCGGCCTATTTCCACATTCACATAGGTGAAATCTGTCAAGGATGCTTCTGTAACTTAACACACCACTCATACGAGCTACAAAATTTCATTAAGAGTTTACAAACTCCAATCTCCACAAAGTGTTACAAAATGCACTCACATCATGGGGAGGGAATAAATAAATAGTGCATTTTCTCAATAAGTCATCATATGATTCGTTTTTCCATTAAACCTAGTTATAGGATCTCTAGTCCCCAGGTTGGGTTTCCTCATATACGACTCATGAATTTATGGGCTTCCATCCCATCCCCCTCGATGTGCTCCAAACCCTTTTTGCTTGCCAAGGCCTTGGTTAATGGATCTGCAAAATTATCACAAGATTTGACATAATCAACATTAATGGTACCAGAGTAGACCGGCTATGTTGTATGGGGCGGAGTGTTGGCCAGTTAAGATCTCTCACGTTCAAAAGATGAAAGTTGCCGAGATGAGAATGTTGAGATGGATGTGTGGGCACACTAGGAGCGATAGGATTAGAAATGAGGCTATTCGGGATAAGGTGGGAGTGGCCTCGGTGGAAGACAAGATGCGGGAAATGCGACTGAGATGGTTTGGGCATGTGAAGAGGAGAGACATAGATGCCCCAGTGCGGAGGTGTGAGAGGTTAGCCATGGATGGTTTCAGAAGAGGTAGGGGTAGGCCAAAGAAATATTGGGGAGAGGTGATTAGACAGGACATGACGCAGTTACACCTTACCGAGGACATGACCTTAGATAGGAGGGTGTGGAGGACCCACATTAGGGTAGAAGGCTAGTAGATAAGTCTCGTTATCTTTCCTTATTAGTAGGCGCACTAACACATTATAATTTCTTGTGCTCTGATTTATGTTATTATTTGCTACTTTCTGTACTTTGATTACTCTATTTTATCTGTGCCGCTTTCATTATTTGCATTTCCATATCGCTTTGAATTCCTTGATTATCCTGTTTTTACTGTGTCGCTTGCATTATTTCATTGCAATATCGTTTTGAATCTTTTAACCTTATCTGACTCCCTTTTTATGCTTCTATTGAGCCGAGGGTCTCTCGGAAACAGCCATCCTACCTTGGTAGGAGTAAGGTCTGCGTACATTCTACCCTCCCCAGACCCCAAGATGTGGGATTTCACTGGGTTCTTGTTGTAACATTAATGGTACCACTTGTCAAATATGATCTCACAGTACTGTGTTTTCTCCTTATAGGTCTGAATTTACCGTTATAATAAAGGTTTTGAACTCTACTAATTGCAGCAATGCTATCACAATGAATTAAAATAGGAGGAATTGATTTTTCAAAATAGGGAATTTGAAATAATAAATCTCTTAACCCATTCGCTTCTTCACTAGCTGAAGCTAAAGCAATTAGTTCAGCCTACGTGGTAGAGTTAGCAATAATAGTTTGCTTTTTTTATTTCCAACAAATAGCACCACCTGCTAGCGTAAAAATATAGCCAATGGTAGAACAGGAATCACCAGATAAAGTGTTCCAGTCTGCATCAGAAAAGCCTTCAAGTATAGTAGGATGTTTTTATAAAACAAGCCATAAAATTTTGTACCAACTGAATATTTCATAACTCTTGTTATGGCATGTCAATGTTCATTACCTAGCTTTCTTATAAACTTGCTACATACTCCAACTGCATACGCAATATCAGGCCTAATGCAATCAGTCACATATCTCAAACTTCCAATTAATCTAGCATATTCCTTTTGATATATCACATCATTTTCACTTTGAACAGGAAACAAGTGAACACTTGAATCAAAAGGAGTTATAACACTCTTGCAATCAAGAAAGTTTCTCAAAATTTTCTCAAAATAATGTGATTGTTCATTACTTGGCTTGCTTGTAAACCTGCTAAATACTCCAACTATATACGCAATATCAGGCCTAATGCAATTAGTCAAATATCTCAAACTTCCAATTAAGCTAGCACATTCCTTTTGATTTATCACATCTTTTTCATTTGAACAGGAAACAAGTGAACACTTGAATCAAAAGAGTTACAACATGCTTGCAATCAAGAAACTTTTTCAAAATTTCCTCAACATAATGTGACTGGTCAAGGTAAATTCCATCACATGTTTCAGTAATTTTTATTCCAAGAATAAAATTTGCTTCACCAAGGCGTTTCATGTCAAAGTGGCTTCTAAGAATATTTTTAAATTCACCAATAACATTCATGTTAGAGCCAAAGATCAATAAATCATCAACATAGAGGCAAACAATAACATGTGAATTATTCCAAGACTTATGATAGATACACTTATCAGACTCATTCATTCGAAAACCATTTTCAACCATGCAGGAATTAAACATCTCATGCCACTGCTTTGGTACCTGTTTCAAGCCATATAGGGATTTAGTAAGTTTACATACTTTGCTTTCTTGACTTGCTTCAACAAAGCCGTCAGGTTGTTACATATAAATTTCCTCATTTAGATCCCCATTTAAAAAAGCAGTTTTTACATCCATTTGGTGAATATGCAGATCAAATATTGCAGCAATAGCAATTAAAAGTCTTATAGATGTAATTCTAGTTACCGGAGAAAAAGCATCAAAAAATTCTAGGCCTTCTAGTTGTTTCAAACCTTTAGCAACTAGTCTAGCCTTGTATTTATCAACAAAACTATCTGGTTTTAACTTTTTTTCTAAGGACCCATTTATACCCAATTATGTTACAACCCGGTGGTAAATCAACTAACTTTCAAGTTTTATTGAAAATAAGTGATTCCACTTCATCAGTTACAACCTCTTTCCAAAAAATAGCATCATGTGAAGATAAAGCTTCTTGTAAAGTGAGAGGGTCAGTTATAACATTAAAAACATAAAAATCAGGACCAAAATATTTTTCTACTCTAGATCATTTACTTCTTCTTAACTCAAAGTCATTATTTTCTTTATTCTTCAAAACAAAAGTAGAAGAACTAGGTAGTGACAAAATATATTCTTCAGTCCTATGACCCCCACTATTTTTAGATTCAAATGGAAATTTATTTTCATGAAAAATAGCATTACCTGGTTCTATTATTATATTATCTTCAAGATTAAAAAATCTATAGGCAGTACTGCTTGAAGCATAACAGTTACACCTCGGAAAATTTTTCCGTTGGTACGTAAGTGAATGAACTAGTGATAAGTATGAGTGCATAAGGTCCATGAGCAAGAAACGACGTTTGATGACCTTAGCCGAGATTTCGAAGGTATCCGATGTGAGATGAGAAAGTTGGCTAAGTTAAGATGAGATATAAGGTGAGCAATGCATGTGCATGGACGTGGGTGATAAAAATGAGAAGTCTAAGAGATATGAAAAGTTGCAGATTTGAAATCTGCCCAGTGGTCGTAAAGTGCAAAATACGGACCGTAAATTGGTATACGGTCCGTAAACTGGCAGTCGTAAACTACCATGCAAGACTTCGACTTTCTGCCCAGTTGAGAAATGGTAAAATACGACCAGGAGGACGGATCGTAAAGTGATTTACGGCCCGTAAACATGGTCGTAAATCACCATGCATGCAACCAAAGTTTCTGGTTCTGGAAATGATTAAAGACGACCACGAGGGACGGTCCGTAAAGTGGAATACGGACCGTAAACCTCCATGGACGACCACTGTTCACCCAACACAGATTTTTGCAATTCATTAAATAAGGGAACCAACACTTATTTTATTTCATTACAACATTACACCACTTCTCTCTAAAACCTCTCTCTACATTTATTATACAAGTTTTCAAGGATATTTGAGGATCAACAACATAAAACAAGGTGAATCAAGAGTAAGAACATCATCAAAGATCATCCAAGTCAAGAAATCCAAATGGAGAAAATCTAGGGTTTTGCTCATAGTGGAGTATTATTAATCAAAGCTTGTTCCTACAACTTCTAAGGTAAGATTCATGATTTTTACATGATGTTTAAGGTATTGAAGAGTTGAAATACATGGATTGTAGAAAATATGGTCAAGTAGGCCATGAATGATGAATAGTGACATTTTGAGGAATAATTTGAATTGAATCATGAATGTTGTCGTGTTGTGATATGAATGCATTATAAATGGTACTAAGATCATGAACTAGAAACTTTAGACGAATGGACGAAGTTGGATGTTATGACCATGAATATGGGTGAATTAGAGGCAAATTAAGGAATCTAGATAATGTGGATAATGTGAATGACTAATGGCCATTGTTATGATATTAATGAAGGTATAGACGCTAGCATTGGAAGGAAGCGTGCAAGTGTAGAATAGTCCGACGAAAAGGTATGTAAGGCTAACCCTTCTTTCTAAGGCATGGTTCCTTGGCCAAACTCTTAAATCCTCTATATGAGTATGTTGTATTCAAACGATTGACACTCCGAGCTCATAAGCCCGCGATCCTCGATATGTGCTACGATTGTACTACGCACCCCATATGACGAGTAAGCATAAGATATAGATGTAGCGAAAATGATGATGATAGTGATGACGATGATAATAATAATGATGTTAAAGGTGCCTACGGGCTATTATACTTACATGCGCCTATGAAGGGCTATAATGACACCCCGAGCTTATAACGCCGGGTAGGATATATGTATATAAATATGTATAAAGTATGTATACGATTACGAAACGCGCGCACACCTCTGCAGATGGTACGGATAACCCTGAAGCCTTGGTAGGGCCAGGTATGAGTAACCTTGAGCCTTGGTTGACCAAGTATGTATGAAACACCGATCCTATGAGGTCGGGTATGCTATGTAAATGTAATGTATATGAAATGACTATGTATATAATATGAATATGAATGTGATAAGACTATGTATAAGAATACGAATAAGGACATGTATACAAATATGAGCACAAGTATGGTACGAGTACTATTATGGAATACGGATGATGACGTAGGTGTGCAAATACGTATGAAAAATGGAAAGTCCTACGAAAGGCAGGTAAGCGCTATGACGATGATATTATTGTCTCCCCCCTCCTATGCTATTTCATTTGTTGTTCGTGATGCTTATTTATTGATGTTGCTCATGCTTTACATACTCAGTACATTTTTCATACTAACGTCCTTTTGTTTGTGGACGCTGCGTCATGCCCGCAGGTGCACAGGGAGACAGACTTGATCCATAGCTGCCTATTCGGAGATTACATAGAGAGTTCCATTTCCTTCGGAGCCATATCTTTTGGGTACTCATTCTTTTGTGTATATAATTATGGGCATAGCGGGGTCCTGTCCCGCTGATGTGATATGTTATACTCTTAGAGGCTCGTAGACATGTGTGTGTGTGTGGGTAGATGTGTTTTGCCTTGTCGGCCTATGTTTTATATATCATTTTGTCGACCACGTTGGCCCATGTACATTGATGTGGCATAGATGCCTATGATGATATAAATGTGCTGTTGTCCAAATGGGACTAGTTGACGAATGAATGGAAATGCATGTATAATTATGTGGCTCACCTAGATGTAAGCATAAGAGTAAGCTAAGAGGGTGCCCGGGTGGGCTAGCACCGGGTGCTCGTCGCGGCCTCGAGTCCGGTCGTGACAAAAGTGGTATCAGAGCAGTTCAGTCCTAGGGTGTGTCTACGAGCCGTGTCTAGTAGAGTCTTGGTTATGGGTGTGTTGTGCGCCACACTTATAAACAAGAAGCTGCGGACATTTTAAGAATAAATGACCTTCTTTCTTCATAAGAATCGTGCGATAGAGCTATGATGTAGGATTTTCTTGCTCCTAAATCGTGTGTTGTGTATTTCAGAGATGCCTAAAAAGGGAAAGATTACGGCAGCCCAAAAGGGCAAGACGGTGGCAGAGAAGCGGGCTAAGAAAGCACCGCTACCAGTAGTAGAGGAAAGTGAGTCCCAGGGTGCGGCTCAATCTCAGTCCTCCCAGACAGTGCCCGTCTCTGAGGAGCGTGAGGGAGCCTCAACCTCAGCCCCAGCTCCAGCACCTCCAGCACCTCCAGCTCCTCCACCAAATGCTTCGGGCCAAGATGTAAAAGAGGCCATTACTTTATTGACTCAATTGGTTGCAGCCCAGGTTCAGAGGCACAGTTCAGGGTATGGTGATAGGGCTGTTAGTGCAAGAGCCCGTGATTTCATTACTTTGAGCCCTCCGGAATTCTTTGGGTCAAAGCCGGAGGAGGATCCTCAGGATTTCATCGATGGTATGCTAAGGACGCTCCGATTGATACATGCTTCAGACACCGAGTCGGTAGAGCTAGCGTCATATAGATTGAGAGATGTCTCGATCCAGTGGTATACAGTATGGATGGCTTCACGGGGAGCCAATGCACCTCCCCCGGTATGGCAAGAGTTTGTTGATGCTTTCCTCCGTCATTATATGCCTCCAGAAGTTCGGCGAGCAAGGGCCGATAAATTCTTGAACTTGAGGCAAGGAAGCATGAGTGCCCTAGAGTATAGCCTCCGTTTTAACTCCTTGGCCAGGTATGCTTCGGACATGGTAGCAGATATGGGCGACAGGGTACACCGATTTGTGAAGGGCCTAGGGCCCCATCTGATGGATAAATGCTTGACTGCGTCCCTTCAGGACGGTATGGACATTGCACGCATTCAGGCACATGCTCAGAACTTAGAAGAAAGCCTACAGCAGCGAAGAGGTGAACGTGAGCAAGATCGGGGACATAACAAGAGGGCCAGATCTGCAGGCCCAATGAGTGAGTCCCGAAGCGGACACAGGCAACAATTCCCTAGACATTCGGGCTATTCTATGACCAGTGCACCTCCACGGTTTTCAGGCCAGAGCCTTGATAGATCTACTCATCCCGGGCCGAGTCAGAGTAATTCGGGGCCCCAGTTTAGAGGTGATTCAGGCCAGTCAAGGCCACCTATACCACGATGTTCCCAGTGCGGGAAGTCGCATTGGGGTCAATACCGATTGGGTTCAGATGTTTGCTATTCATGTGGTCGACTAGGACATATTATGAGTGATTGCCCCTCAGTACATGGTAGAGGTAGGACCCAACCATCAGGGTCGGTAGCCGGATCTTCGGCATATGTGCACCCTACGGGGCCAGGTTCACATGCGCCAGTCGGCCATGGTAGAGGTAGAGGCAGATCTCCCAGTACTAGCGGTCCTCAGCACCGTATCTATGCTTTGGCTGGACGCTAAGATCTAGAGTCTTCTCCTGACGTGGTCACAGGTATATTATCGGTATTCTCTCATGATGTATATGCTTTGATTGATCCGGGCTCCATGTTATCATATGTTACTCCTTATATTGCGGGTCAATTTATAGTTTAGCCGGAGTCAATCAAACCTTTTGAGGTGTCCACACCCGTGGGTGAATCGGTAATAGCTAGCCGAGTATATAGGGATTGTATAGTCACGATTTGTGACTGTCGTACCATGATTGATTTGCATAAGCTAGAAATGGTAGATTTTGATGTTATTATGGGCATGGATTGGTTGGCTTCTTATTATGCCAATGTTGATTGCCGAATGAAGATGGTTCGTTTCCAGTTTCCGGGAGAACCAGTCTTAGAATGGAAAGGGAATGCGGCATCACCAAAAGGTAGATTTATTTCTTATCTAAAGGCAAGGAAGATGATCATGAAAGGATGTATTTATCATCTAGTGCGAGTTCAAGATGTAGAAGCTGAATCGCCGACCCTTCAGTCAATTCCCGTAGTGAACGAATTTCCGGATGTGTTCCCGGAAGAGCTTCCAGGCCTTCCTCCCGAACGGGAGATTGATTTTACCATTGATGTGTTAACAGACACCACACCTATATCTATTCCTCCATATAGAATGGCACCCGCAGAATTGAAAGAGTTGAAGGAGCAATTGAAGGACTTGCTTGATAAAGACTTCATTAGGCCTAGTTCATCCCCGTGGGGAGCGCCCGTATTGTTCGTCTGAAAGAAAGATGGCTCCCTGAGAATGTGCATTGATTATAGGCAATTGAATGAAGTAACGATTAAGAATAAATATCCTCTCCCAAGGATTGATGACTTGTTTGATCAATTGCAAGACGCCAAATGGTTTTCAAAGATTGATTTGAGGTCCGGGTATCATCAAGTGAGGGTTAGGGAGAAAGATATCCCTAAGACAGCCTTCAGAACGAGATATGGTCATTTTGAATTCCGGGTGATGTCATTTGGGCTAACTAATGTGCCAACGGTATTTATGGATTTGATGAATAATGTGTTCCGGTCCTTTTTGGACTTATTTGTAATCGTATTCATTGATGATATTTTGGTGTATTCTAGATCCGAAGCAGAACATGCGGATCATTTGCGTAGTGTCCTTGGAGTTCTTCAAACTCGAGAATTGTTTGCAAAGTTTTCCAAATGTGAGTTCTGGTTGAACTCAGTGGCATTTTTAGGGCATATTGTTGCAGCCGATGGTATTCGAGTGGATAGTCAAAAGATTGAGGCAGTGAAACTTGGCCAAGACCCACAACTCCTACAGAGGTTCGTAGCTTTCTGGGCTTAGCAGGTTATTATAGGAGATTCGTTGAAGGTTTTTCCTCTATTTCTTCACCACTCACAAAGTTGACACAGAAATCAGCCAAGTTTCGATGGACAAATGCTTGTGAACGTAGCTTCCAAGAGTTAAAGGGCCGATTGACTTCTGCCCCAGTTCTGACACTTCCAGAGGGATTGGAAGGATACGTTGTGTATTGTGACGCTTTAGGTGTTGGGCTAGGCTGTGTGTTGATGCAACATGGCAAGGTGATTGCGTATGCTTCAAGGCAATTGCGGAAACATGAGCAGAATTATCCTACCCATGACTTAGAATTGGTCGCGGTGGTCCATGCATTAAAGATATGGAGACATTACTTATATGGTGGCCACGTGGATATTTACACAGATCATAAGAGTCTTCAATTCATCTTCAAGCAGAAAGAGTTGAATTTGTGGCAACGACGATGGCTAGAGTTGCTAAAAGACTATGATATTGAGATCCTGTACCACCCCGGAAAGGCAAATGTGGTGGCTGATGCTCTTAGCCGTAGGTCGATGGGAAGTCTAAGTGATGTACGACCAGAAAAGAAAGAGATGGCCCGTGAGCTTCAACAGTTAGCTAGCCTAGGAGTTCGAGTAGTGGACTCAGGTAGCAGCAGAGCTACTATCCAGAATACCGCAGTCTCGTCGCTAGTGGCAGAAGTGAAAGAGCGACAATATGAGGATCCCATGCTAATGCAGTACATAAATACACTCCCTCAGAAAAAGGAGTCATCATTTGACATTTCAGGAGACGGAGCTCTCCGATGTAGAGGAAGATTATGTGTTCTCGATGTGGCAAGTTTATGCCACCAGATTTTGAGAGTAGCTCATAGTTCCCGTTATTCTGTTCACCCCGGAGCGATGAAGATGTATCATGATCTTAAGTATATATGTTGGTGGAATGGGATGAAGAAAGATATAGCGGAATTCGTAGCTCAGTGTCCTAATTGCCAACAAGTGAAGATTGAACACCAAAAGCCGGGTGGATTGTTACAAGCTATGGAAATCCCAACTTGGAAGTGGGAAGTGATTAACATGGACTTCATTTCAGGCTTACCCCGTTCTCGATGTAAGTATGATTCCATATGGGTGATTGTGGATAGACTCACCAAGTCAGCTCATTTCTTACCGGTCAGGACGACCTATGAGGCAGTAGATTATGCGAAGCTTTATCTTAAAGAGATAGTAAAACTCCATGGCGTCCCGGTATCTATTACCTCCGACAGAGGGACTCAGTTTACAACTAAGTTTTGGAGGTCTTTCCAAGAGGGTTTAGGGACCCGAGTTAGCCTTAGCACGGCATTTCATCCCCAGACCGATGGACAAGCTGAACGTACTATTCAGAATCTTGAGGATATGTTACGAGCATGTATGATAGATTTTGGAGGGAATTGGGATGATCATTTTCCACTCATTGAATTTGCTTACAATAATAATTATCATTCCAGCATTCAAATGGCACCATATGAAGCTTTATATGGGCGAAAGTGTAGATCCCCAATTGGGTGGTTCGAAACCGGAGAAACTAAATTGATAGGGCCAGACTTGGTCCAGCAAGCTATAGAGAAAGTCAAGCTCATACAAGATCGGTTGTTAGCAGCCCAAAGTCGTCAAAAGTCCTATGCGGATAATCGTCGAAGAGACTTGGAGTTCGAAGTAAAATATTGGGTATTCTTGAAAGTGTCGCCAATGAAGGGCGTTATGAGATTTGGAAAAAAGGGGAAGCTCAGTCCCCGGTATATTGGGCCATACGAAATTGTACGAAAGATAGGCAAAGTGGCCTATGAGTTAGATCTACCTCCCGAATTGGAGTCAGTCCATCCAGTATTTCATGTCTCGATGCTTCGAAAATGCATTGGAGATCCTACTAGGATCGTCCCAGTAAATGATGTGCAAGTGACAGAGAAATTGACTTATGAAGAGGTACCCATTGCCATATTAGACAGGCAAGTACGGAGGCTTAGAAACAAAGAGGTGGCCTCGGTTAAGGTTCTATGGAGAAGCAGTAAACGAGAGGAAATGACATGGCAAGCAGAAGAAAGTATGCGATCAAAATACCCACATTTATTTCAGCCCTTGGAAGAAGCCCAAGATGAGACGTCAAGATCATAAGGTATGTATATTTCCTTTTATGCTTTTGGGTCATGTGTGGCCAAAATTTTTATGTTGTTATGTTGTGGCCCTGTGTGGCATCGATATTATGGGTTGTTGTGGCAGGATGGTAGCGCCATATTATAAGGGAAACTTTGGCGAAATTTTTGTAGAATTCCCGAGCACTTTAACATTCGGGGACGAATGTTCTTAAGGGGGGGGGGGGGGGGGGGGGGGAGAATGTTACACCTCGGAAAATTTTTCTGTTGGTACGTAAGTGAACGAACTAGTGATAAGTATGAGTGCATGAGGTCCATGAGCAAGAAACGACGTTTGATGACCTTAGGCGAGATTTCGAAGGTATCCGATGTGAGATGAGAAAGTTGGCTAAGTTAAGATGAGATATAAGGTGAGCAATGCATGTGCATGGACGTGGGTGATTAAAATGAGAAGTTTAAGAGATATGAAAAGTTGCAGATTTGAAATCTACCCAGTGGTTGTAAAGTGCAAAATACGGACCGTAAATTGGTATACGGTCCGTAAACTGGCAGTCGTAAACTAGCATGCAAGACTTCGACTTTCTGCCCAGTTGAGAAATGGTAAAATACGACTAGGAGGACGGACCGTAAAGTGATTTACGGCCCGTAAACCATGGTCGTAAATCACCATGCATGCAACCAAAGTTTCTGGTTCTGGAAATGGTTAAAGACGACCACGAGGGACGGTCCGTAAAGTGGAATACGGACCGTAAACCTCCATGGACGACCACTGTTCACCCAACACAGATTTTTGCAATTCATTAAATAAAGGAACCAACACTTATTTTATTTCATTACAACATTACACCACTTCTCTCTAAAACCTCTCTCTACATTTATTATACAAGTTTTCAAGGATATTTGAGGATCAATAACATAAAACAAGGTGAATCAAGAGTAAGAACATCATCAAAGATCATCCAAGTCAAGAAATCCAAATGGAGAAAAACTAGGGTTTTGCTCATAGTGGAGTATTATTAATCAAAGCTTGTTCCTACAACTTCTAAGGTAAGATTCATGATTTTTACATGATGTTTAAGGTATTGAAGAGTTGAAATACATGGATTGTAGAAAATTTGGTCAAGTAGGTCATGAATGATGAATAGTGACATTTTGAGGAATAATTTGAATTGAATCATGAATGTTGTCGTGTTGTGATATGAATGCATTATAAATGGTACTAAGATCATGAACTAGACACTTTAGACGAATGGACGAAGTTGGATGTTATGACCATGAATATGGGTGAATTAGAGGCAAATTAAGGAATCTAGATAATGTGGATAATGTGAATGACTAATGGCCATTGTTATGATATTAATGAATGTATATACGCTAGCATTGGAAAGAAGCGTGCAAGTGTAGAATAGTCCGACGAAAAGGTATGTAAGGCTAACCCTTCTTTCATAAGGTATGGTTCTTGGCCAAACTCTTAAATCCTCTATATGAGTATGTTGTATTCAAACGATTGACACTCCGAGCTCATAAGCTCGCGATCCTCGATATGTGCTACGATTGTACTACGCACCCCATATGACGAGTAAGCATAAGATATAGATGTAGCGAAAATGATGATGATAGTGATGACGATGATAATAATAATGATGCTAAAGGTGCCTACGGGCTATTATACTTACATGTGCCTATGAAGGGCTATAATGACACCCCGACCTTATAACGCCGGGTAGGATATATGTATATGAATATGTATAAAGTATGTATACGATTATGAAACGCGCGCACACCTCTGCAGATGGTACAAATAACCCTGAAGCCTTGGTAGGGCCAGGTATGAGTAACCTTGAGCCTTGGTTGGCCAAGTATGTATGAAACACCGATCCTATGAGGTCGGGTATGCTATGTAAATGCCATGTATACAAAATGACTATGTATATAATATGAATATGAATGTGATAAGACTATGTATAAGAATACGAATAAGGACATGTATACGAATATGAGCACAATTATGGTACGAGTACTATTATGGAATACGGATGATAACGTAGGTGTGAAAATACGTATGAAAAATGGAAAGTCCTACGAAAGGCAGGTAAGCGCTATGACGATGATATTATTGTCTCCACCCTCCTATGCTATTTCATATGTTGTTCGTGATGCTTATTTATTGATGTTGCTCATGCTTTACTTACTGAGTACATTCTTCGTACTGACGTTCTTTTGTTTGTGGACGCTGTGTCATGCCCGCAGGTGCAAAGGGAGACAGAATTGATCCATTGCTGCCTATTCGGAGATTACATAGAGAGCTCCATTTCCTTCGGAGCCATATTTTTTGGGTATTCATTCTTTTGTGTATATAATTATGGGCATAGCGGGGTCCTGTCCCGCTGATGTGATATGTTATACTCTTAGAGGCTCGTAGACATGTGTGTGTGTGTGGGTAGATGTGTTTGGCCTTGTCGGCCTATGTTTTGTATATCATTTTGTCGACCACGTTGGCCCATGTACATTGATGTGGCATAGATGCCTATGATGATATAAATGTGCTGTTGTCCAAATGGGACTAGTTGACGAATGAATGGAAATGCATGTATAATTATGTGGCTCACCTAGATGTAAGCATAAGAGTAAGATAAGAGGGTGCCCGGGTGGGCTAGCACCGGGTGCTCGTCGCGGCCCCGAGTCGGGTCGTGACAATAACTAAGAAAAGCATAAGTAGTAACTTTTTACCCAACTTAGAAATTTTGGGATCCATTAGCCTTACATAAGCTAGACAACCCAAACTGTTAGATATTTCAAATTTGTCTTGTGACCTTTCCACAACTCAAATGGTGTTAATTTTGTCTTTTTATGAAGCACACGATTCAACACATAACAAGCAATCAAAATAGCTTTACCTCAAAAATTTAGAGGTGTACTTGACTCAATAAGCATGGCATTTGTCAACTCAACAAAGGCTCTATTTTTTTCTTTCTGCTACACCACTAGATGCAGGAGAATAACGTGGAGTAGTTTCATGAATTATTCCCAATGAACGGCCTGTATCACTTCTAATTCAATTTTTCTACCAAACTGATATTCAACTTCATGGAGATAAATTTTAAAATTTTCAAAAGCATCACTTTTATTTTTCATCAAGAAAACATATGTTTACTTAGAAAAATAATAGATAAAGTGATAGAATATCTAGTTCCTCCACGAGTTAAAATTCCTCCAAGTTCACAAATATTAGTATGAATTAACTCTAACAATTCAGTTTTTCATTCAACTTGAAAATGAGGCCTTTTTATGATTTTGGCTTCACTTCAAGCCTCACATTTTTCAGAATCCTTTTTAATCATTGGGATTAATTATAAATTACTCATGATTCCCACATGACGATTATTAATATGACTCAAACGAGCATGCCAAAAATTAGTAGAAGAAAGCATGTAAGCAGAATTAGAAACTTTATTCATCGAAACATTCAATTTTAACATCCCATTAGCATATCCCTTTCCCACAAAAATACCTTTTTTCACTATTACATATTGATCAGACACAATAATTTGCTTGAAGCCTGATTTATTAAGAAAAAAACTAGACATTGAATTTTTTCTCATGGAAGGAGTAAAAAGTACATCTTTTAATGTTAGTACCCTTCCAGAAGTGAAGCTCAACCCAATATCTCCCTTTCCAAGCACTTGAGTAGTGTGAGAATCACCAAGCATGGTGGTTTTGGGCTCCTCAAAAGGAGTATACACTTTGAACCAATCTTTGTCATAGCAGACATGACAATTTGCACCAGAATTAGCCTACCATCCATCAACATTTTCAATCATATTTATGTATGTTATCACAGCCACAAGTGGCTCATCGATAGCGTTCACATGAGATGTAGGACCACGTTTTCGAAACTTGCAAATTGGGCTATATGCCCACTCTTGCCACAGACAAAGCATGGTCCTCCATTTTGTGCTTCTTGATTTTGTGCTTGGTCA
Organism: Lycium barbarum; assembly: GCF_019175385.1. Lineage (NCBI taxonomy): Eukaryota > Viridiplantae > Streptophyta > Magnoliopsida > Solanales > Solanaceae > Lycium > Lycium barbarum. The sequence continues at coordinate 541,317 of NC_083348.1, read as the reverse complement.
TTACCACCATTATTTTTCTTGGCAGGTCTACCATTATTTTTCTTGAATACTTTCTTCTTAGGCTTCATAGAGGTATTTTTGTTAGCATCGGGAGCAACATTATTTGAAGTAATTAAATTTACTTTATTTGGGATGGATTGTAATTTGCACTCTTCCGTTTGCAAAAATGCATCTTGGCCCCTTGCCTCTTCTTCCATGCGGATTCCCATAATTAACGTCTCAAGTGAAGTTTCCTTTTGTTTGTGGCACATCCTTTTTTGAAATTCCTTCCATGAAGATAGAAGTTTATCTATTATGCCACAAACAATAAGGTTATCTCCAATTTTTTTTCTCCTCGGACCTGAGCTTTCCAACGATCTTTATAAAGTCTGGAGCTTGGTCTACCACTAATTTGTTGTCCACCATTTGGAAACGAAAAAAATCTACCAGCAACATATTTTTTCGCTCTAGCCTCCTCGGTATCATATTTACTAGCCTCCTCGGTATCATATTTACTCTGCAATGTTTTCCAAATTTTCTTTGCAGTAGAGTAAGTTCTATTATAATAATCATAAAAATTATCTGATAGACAATTAAGCAGATAATACCGACACTTGTAAGAATACTTATTGTTCTTTTCAACTTTTTCTTAAAGAGAAATAAGTTCTTCATCATTCATGGAAGAGTTATATACTTTGTTTGGATTCTTCTCAATTAACATATAAGAAACATTGAAAAGACTTAAGTAGAAAGTACTTTACCCTTCCATCTCTTAAAATGAGTATCGTTGAACCGAAATGGCTTGTTAAGATCTCCCACTTTGACATCCGTAGTTTTTTCAATTATAGCCATTGAATCCCCTTAAAATTGTTGGTGAAAATACAACTGAAATTACAATTACAATTGAAAACTAAAATAAAGAAATAAAATATCTTCAGGCTAAGGCGCGGATATTTCGCTCTCTTTAAGGAGATTCAAGCCCACTGCAACAAATCTACCGGTGCAGCAGTAATCTTTCTGACTTGTCCCCTCTACGATACAACAGATCGACCACGTCGTATAACTCAACAAACTCTTGATAAGATTTTGAGTCCAAAGCTCCACCAGAAAGAACACCTTCCTTCAACTAATAAAGTCTCTTTAATTTTCCTCACTTTTTCAAGAACTCTCCAATGCATCTTTTTCTCTCTTCCACAAAATAAGGATCACAAACTATTTATAGTTGAAAAATTCACCCTTGAATTGAATTGGATGAAAGAGTGGAAAAATGGGGTATTAAAGTGGTGTAAATATGGAGAATATGATTAAATTATGAGTAGTAGGTTACAAAAGAAAATAAGACCACATTCATCCATAACTCATATGAATAATCAGATAATAAAAAACAAAAGTAATGGCCAATTAAAGGCACAAAAACGTGAGAAGGAGGAAGCCCACTTCTGCCAACTTTAGGGCCACAACGTGTAGGAGCAATTAGGACTTAATAAGGCACTTTAATATATAAATTTGTAAAATTAAAATGCTCAAAGCACTTACATAAAATTTTATATCTAAAACTTATAAAATTCTTAACCCCATAAATGTTCAAAAGAGATTGTTATGGCTAGGAAATAATTCAACTCTAATTCTAATTGATCCAGACTCCTTCTCAAGGAGGAACCAAATTGTACTCAAAGAAAACACTCCTAACAATTTCCAATATCATTAAAAAGGAAACCGTCTTTTTTAGAAGAACTGAAATTGTGTAATAACGTTCTTAATAATTCTTAGTGTAAATTAAAATTAAATTTCATTTAACATAGAATGCATTTTAAAACATTTCGAATTGAGGCTGTGTTTTTTTAATTTTAGTATACCTTATTTGAGGAGAATAATTTGATAGTGTTAATTAGTGTAACAATTTTAACGAACATATTATTAATAAATATAGTTTGATTGTGCAAAAAAAGGCTCACATACGGCTCTCACTCTGATGCTATCAATAAACTAAACCAAGAAAACTACAAATAGATTTGAAATAATTTTTAACAATATACACCTAACAAATCCATGTACTTACGATCGATCAATCCATCAATATATATTATAAAGCTAGGCATAGACAATCCTATGTGACACTTCTCTATGACCTCCATTGACATTTATCAATCTTCTCAATTTTTTGACATTTTCCTCTTCATTTCTCTATATTACTAAGTAAAATAAAAGATTAAAGGTTTCATCCCTCACCCATAATAAAGACTCACTCACCATTTAATGGCATATTTTTTCCATCACTTTCCCTATAATTATTATGATTACTTTGTATTAAGTTTGTTATGAGTAAAAGCATTGAACCTTCCCTCATTTTACTCATTCAATTCAATTAAATTAAATTTTAATATATATACATACATACATACATACATATATATATATATATATATATATATATATATATATATATATATATATATATAGAGAGAGAGAGAGAGAGAGAGAGAGAGAGAGAGAGAGAGAGACATAAACAAGGTAATGTGACACATTTCTTTGGTCAAGAAACCTATTTATTTTTTTCTCTTTTTTTTTGACATTTTTTCTCATTCTTTTTTATTCAACACATGTCAAAATACTCACATATTTGTCCTGTGTTTTTTGCACGGTTGCCTTGCATTTAGAGATCCCAATTAGTGCCTATTGATTAATGCTCATAGTGTTATGTGACTGTTTGAAAAAGAAAAAAAAAAAAAAACGTGGCCTTGAATTGGAAAACCGTTACCTTGCCTAAATGCTCATAATTATAAACTTATGGACTGCTTAGAAAAAACAGAAATTAAAAGGTTCTTGCAGTTGTTCCTAATCATATGTTATGACTTAGAATGATGATTTTGAAGAAACTGAAAAAAGTTTCTGAAGAGAGTTGACAAGACATCCATAGAAATGAAAAATAGGACAATTTAGAAAGAAGATGTGGAAGATCAAGAGCAAGAAATCCTAGTCTTGGAGTATAATTGATTAAGAGATGGAAGAAGCAGTTATAAAACCTGAAACTAGGGTTACCAACACCATTAATTAAATAGTATATACAAGGTAAGTCCCATTTTATATTTTAAAATTCTTGATTAGCCAAACTTTAGATTATGAAGCTTGATTATCATGTGAATTCTTTAGATATAATGTACCTAATAACATGTACTATACTTGTATACGGTAAAAACCGGATATGAGTCAAACCGGAGAAACGAGGAACCGAAGGAAGAAGAGGACGAGAGCACACATGGGGATTTTAGTTCTGAACCGGAGGAACGCTTGGACCGGGGTTAAGCAGAGGCGCCATTTGGTCCGGTTTCTTCGTTACCGGACCGATCGAGGTCGCTAGTACGACTATCCGTAGTCGTTGGTCCGGTAAAGCCATTGCGCGTGAGCCACGCTTCGGTAGCGTCCTGCCATGGTCAACCACCAACCATGCGTGTGTCAGACCGTAAGGCTAACCTAATCCCATCAAATCCGTTCAGAGTTGTCCTTGTTATTATTTTTTAAATGGCTTATGTTGTACAAGGCCCATGGAGGCAGCATTATAAATAGAGGAGATCCCCCTCCTTGTGGGGGGTTGGCTTCTTCATTTTTCAAGAACATTTGGAATAGGAAATGTATACAATCTCTCTCAAAATATCTGATTCGGACGAGATCCGTTGTTTTTCATATTTATCGCATTTCTTCCATTAACTATTTCATATCATTTATAAACGCTCATATCCACAGCAAGTCACTATTATTAGTCGCTTTATCACAAAACATTCACGCACTTGTTTTCCCTATCAAATATACATCGAGACCCAAACACATATCCTATACTTATTTACAAATCTAATTGATTATCCAAATTCGGGGTAAACAGTTTGGCGCCTACCGTGGGGCTAGGATAATAGTGTTCTTTGATCTTGATTTCTGTCATATTCATCAAAATCAAAAACATCTCCTGTCCGTCTCTGCAAAAACGGACTAAATGGCTGGCATCGAACAATCTGGTCATGTCAACAACACCGAGATTGTGGCGGAGAATGAAGGCAGCGAACCACGGGGACTGCCGAATCCCGCTGATCCGAACCCCGTTGATTCGAGGGAGGGCCTCAATCGGAAAAACACCGTGGATCAGGAGAATGCCGTCCTACCAGCCACTGATCCTCTAAATACTCGCAATTCTGTTACTTTGTCCCGGACGCAGGGCCGGAAAGAACCGGACTCACCAAATGACAATGTTAACTTACGCTTAATTTTTGAAATGCTGCAGGAACAAAGAGCGGCAATAGCCGAGCAAGGACTCGCGATTGCCCGGTTGCAAAGCGGAAAAGATGGAACAGAGCCGGAGAGGACCAAGGGTATGGCCGAAATCAGAAGGGATGAGGCACGAGTGGCTGAGAGCAACGGCTCAGGAGCTGGTTCTTCCATCGAGGTTTTGAAGATGCTCGAAACTTTGGCAAAACGGGTAGACTCAACCGAAAAAAGGGTCGAAACATACAATTCTCGAGTGGACCAGATCCCGGGGGCTCCGCCTTTGCTGAAGGGGCCGAACTCGAAAAGGTACATCTAATGGCCTTTCCCTCCGAGTGCGGCTCCAAAACTGATCCCAAAGAGGTTCAGAATGCCGGATATACAGAAATATGACGGCACAACGGACCCGCACGAGCACGTGACCTCATACACTTGTGCCATAAAAGGCAATGATATGGAGGAAGATGAAATTGACTCAGTGTTGTTGAAAATATTTGGGGAGACTCTGTTAAAGGGAGCACTGACGTGGTACGATCATCTGCCCGAGCATTCGATCACTTCTTTCGAAATGCTCGCCGATGCCTTCGTAAAAGCTCATGCTGGTGCCAAAAAGGTGCAGGCCCGAAAAGCGGACATTTTCCGTATAGCCCAAAGGGACGACGAGTTGCTCCGAGAATTTGTCAACCGGTTCCAAAGAGAACGAATGGAGCTCCCTCCGGTCCCTGAAGAGTGGGCCGCACAGGCTTTCACAAAGGGGCTCAATGTTTGAAGCTCGACGACTTCGTTCAAGTTAAAAGAAAGCCTGCTGGAGTACGAGGCCGTGACATGGGCCGATGTCCACAACAGATACGAGTCAAAGATTCGTATGGAAGATGACCAATTCGAGCTTCCCCCGGGGCCGGTTAATGCGAGCAGGAATTTTGAGAAACCAAAGAAAGGCTACGAAATGAAGACCGAATCGTCAAAGGAAAATATCGGCCATATTCTCATTCGGAGAAGCCAAGTTTTGAGACGGAGAAATCGAGGGATAGCCCAAGCCATTTCTCCGGTCGGGGAAACAAACGGGTTGGGCGCCCATCGAACAGCCGGGGTCTCTCATTCAGGAGCGATACCGGAAGCCCTGCTGGCACCAAGGACTTACCGAAGATATCGGAATACAACTTCAACGTCAGTACGTCGGGCCTAATCTCAGCCATTGGTCGCGTTCCAGATGTAAGATGGCCAAGACATCTAAGGTCAGATCCGGGCCAACGGGACCCGAGCATGGTGTGTGAATACCATGGAACCCATGGTCACAGAACCGAGGACTGTCGCCAGTTGAGAGAAGAGGTAGCCCGGCTACTAAAGAACGTTCATCTCCGAGATCTGCTGAGTGAACGAGCCAAAAGTCATTACAAGGAAAGGGAAGCGCATCGAAGGGACGAGCTGGTGGAACCCCAACATACAATCAACATGATAGTTGGGGGCGTCGATGCCCCTCGGGGGCCGGTAATGAAACGGACCAAGATTTCTATCGTTCGTGAAAAGCGCACCCGAGATCACTTATCCGGGGGCTCTATCTCCTTCGATGACGAGGATGCAGAGGGCATCATTCAACCGCACAATGATGCGCTGGTAATTTCTGTACTTATCTTTAAAACTAAGGTTAAACGTATTTTGATTGACCCTGGTAGCTCGGCCAATATAATCCGGTGGAGAGTGGTCGAACAGCTAGGGCTGCTTGATCAGATCGTACCGGTAACCCGGGTACTCAGCGGGTTCAATATGGTGAGCGAAACCACAAAAGGGGAGATCTCATTGCCTGTAAACGTCGATGGCACCATTCAACAAACGGTGTTCTACATGATCGAAGGGGACATGAAGTATAACGCATTGCTGGGCAGACCCTGGATACACAGTATGAGGGCCGTGACCTCAACGCTGCATCAGTTGCTGAAATTCCCCACCCCGAAAGGGTTAAAAACCATCCGAGGTGAACAGCCCGCTGCAAGGGAAATGTTCGCAGTAGAGGAAGCGGCGTCTCGGCCCGTGGAATCGGTTCAGAAGGAAAAGGGTGTAACCGGAGGAGAGCGCGCCCAATAGCAATCAAAGTACGCCGGGCCGGATCCAGTGCATGAAGAAGATGATTTCGAGGTACCCAGATCGTTCGTCATGCCGGATGACTCGGATGCAAGCAAGTCGACTGTAGAGGAGCTGGAGCAGATCATCCTGTTCGAGTACCCACCAGATAGAAAGGTATACCTAGGCACGGGGATTACCCTAGAGCTCAGGAGCAAGTTAATTGAATTTCTTCGAGCTAACGCCGATTGCTTCGCATGGTCGCATATATATATGACAGGTATATCACCAGAAGTGGCAACCCACAAACTCAGCTTGGACGGGAAGTTCTCCCCGGTGAAGCAAAAAAGAAGGCCATGGCAGAGGCAAAACACGCCTTCATAAATGACGAGGTAACAAAGCTTTTAAAAATAGGTTCTATCCGGGAGGTGAAATACCCGGATTGGCTTGCTAATGTGGTAGTGGTGCCCAAAAAAGGTAATAAATTTCGAATGTGTGTCGATTACAAGGATTTAAACAAAGCATGCCCGAAGGATTAGTTTCCGTTGCCTCACATCGATAGAATGATCGATGCGACGGCCGGACATGAGATGTTAAGTTTTCTTGATGCTTACTCCGGGTATAACCAAATCCGGATGCACCCGGGGGATCAAGAGAAAACGTCCTTCATCACCCAGTACGGGACTTACTGCTATTATGTGAGGCCTTTTGGCCTAAAAAATGCCGGTGCAACTTACCAACGCCTAGTCAATAAGATGTTCGAAGAACAAATAGAAAAAATAGTAAAAGTTTACATTGACGATATGGTTGTTAAGTCCCTGGAAACAGAGGACCATTTTAAGCATTTGCAGGAAACCTTCGACGTGCTCCGCAAGTATAACATGAAGCTTAACCCGGAAAAATGGGCCTTCGGTGTCCGGTCCAGTAAATTTTTGGGTTTCATGGTATTAAACCGGGGTATTGAAATCAACCCAGACAAAATCAAGGCCATCGAGGATATCGAGGTAGTGAATAACGTCAAAGGAGTACAGAGACTCACCGGAAGGATAGTGGCATTGAGTCGCTTCATATCGAGGTCCTCAGACAAGAGACATCGTTTCTTCTCCTTACTGAGGAAGAAGAACGACTTCGTTTGGACACCGGAGTGCCAAGAAACTCTACAGGAGTTGACGAGGTACTTGTCTAGCCCTCTGCTGCTGCACACTCCAAAAGCGGATGAACAACTCTTTCTCTATCTTGCTGTCTCCGAGATAGCGGTGAGTGGCGTCTTAGTCCGAGAAGAATCAGGTACGCAATTCCCTATTTATTACGTAAGTAGGACTTTGGGGGATGCGGAGACCCGTTATCCCCATTTGGAAAAATTGGCGTTAGCACTGGTAAGCACTTCCAGAAAGCTCAAGCCTTATTTTCAATGCCACCCAATACGTGTAGTAACTACTTACCCTCTTAAAAACATCATGCATAAACCAGAATTATCGGGCAGACTAACGAAATGGGCTGTAGAAATTAGCGGCTATGATATCGAGTACAGACTTCCAACGGCCATCAAGTCCCAGATCCTGGCCGACTTCGTGGTAGATTTTGCCTCGGCTATGGTCCCCAAGGTCGAGAAAGAGCTTCTGCTGACCTCGGCAAAGGTCCCGGGCATTTGGTCTCTACACACGGATGGAGCCTTGAACCTTAAAGGTTCCGGGCTAGGGATCGTCCTTAGGACCCCGGCCGGGGATGTCATTCGATAGTCCATTAGAACAACTAAATTGACTAACAATGAAGCCGAGTATGAGGCTATGATTGCAGGTTTGGAGTTGGCTCGAAGTATGGGGGCTGAAGTCATCGAAGCATAGTGCGATTCGCTTTTGGTCGCAAACCAGGTGACAAGGCGTCTTCGAAGTCAAGGACGAACGGATGCAGAGGTACCTCGAGAAAACCCAAGTGGTACTTCATCAATTTAAAGAATGGACCATGCGGCATATACCGAGGGAGCAGAATAACGAGGCCAATGCATTAGCAAACTTGGGATCCTCGGTCGACGGGGAGGAAATCAACCTCGGGGCAACAATACACCTGTCAAACACGGCCATAGAAAATGGACACGCCGAGATAAACACAATGGGTTTAACTTGGGATTGGCGCAACAGGTACATCGACTACTTGCGTGACGGTAAGCTCCCAAACGACCCTAAGGAATCACGGTCACTAAGGACCAAGGCTGCCCGTTTTTGCTTGGTAGACGACCAGTTGTATCGACAATCCTTCCTCGGCCCCTGGCAAAATGTTTGGGCCCCGGTGAAACGGAATATGTGATGAGAGAGATACACGAAGGAACTTGTGGCAACCACTCCGGTGCAGAAGCTCTGGTCCGAAAGATCATCAGGGCCGGTTATTACTGGAACCGGATAGACGAGGACTCGATAATTTTTGTCCGAAAGTGTGACGGGTGCCAGAAAGATGCTCCGATGATTCACCAGCCCGGAGAGTTGCTGCATTCGGTGGTCTCACCTTGGCCTTTCATGAAGTGGGGAATGGACATTGTGGGCCCATTACCCTCGGCACCAGGTAAGACCCGTTTCATTTTGTTTATGACTGACTATTTCTCTAAGTGGGTTGAAGCGCAGGTCTTTGAAAAAATCAGAGAAAAGGAAGTCATCGACTTCATATGGGATTACATCGTCTGCCGTTTCGACATCCCCGCCGAGATAACTTGTGATAATGGTCCCCAGTTCGTGGGTGGCAAGGTCAGCAGTTTTCTCGAGGGATTGAAGATCAAGAAAATTGTGTCAACCCCATATCACCCATGTGCAAACGGACAGGAAGAATCCACGAACAAGACAATAATCCAAAATCTGAGGAAAAGACTTGAAGCATCGAAGCACCGTTGGAGAGAAATATTGCCGGAGGTGCTGTGGGCTTACAGAACCACATCCAAGTCGAGCACAGGGGAAACCCCTTTCTCGTTTGTTTACGGTGCCAAAGCCCTTATCCCTGTGGAAGTTGGCGAACCAACTCTCCGATTCAGATATACCACCGAGGAATCAAACGAGGAGGCCATGGCCGTAAAACTCGACCTTACGGATGAACTACACGAAAGCGCGTCAGTCCGTATTGCAGCCTAGAAACAAAGAATGGAAAGATACTACAATCGAAGAGCCAATTTTCGACACTTCCATGTCGGGGACTTGGTGCCTCGAAAAATTACCTTACACAACAAGAACCCCAATGAGGGAAAATTAGGTCCAAATTGGGAAGGCCCGTATAGAATAATCGGGATAACGGGCAAAGGGTCGTACTAGTTGGAGTCCATGGACGGGCAACAGTTGCGCAATAATTGGAATGTGGCTCATTTGAAAAGATATTACTGCTAAGGTATGGACCGCCATGTTCTCCTATTAACCTTTCTCTTTTGCAGGGAATCAAGAACAGGATAAAGTTAGAGTTTAGGCTTGAAAACACGTGTTGCACTCTTTTCCTTAGTACGGTTTTGTCCCAAAATGGGTTTTCCGACAAGGTTTTTAATGAGGCGACAAGTACAACGTGTTACTCGACAAAGGTAAAGGACCCTACGATTTCAGACTTAATAGCATTCACCCGACCTCGCAGCTCGGATAAATGCTATGGGAATACTATGCCCACAATCGAAGTTCACCACGGTCAAGGAAAACAGAGAACCTCAAAACTTGCTACAGCAAAACAAAGGCTCGGCCATCGGCCATAGCCTTCGATGTAAGGACCAAATGATCATAACGAATCGTGTCCCACCCAGGATTTTCTACGACAAAACGAAGGCCCGGCCATCGGCCATAGCTTTCGGTGTAAGGACCAAACGATCAAAATGAATCGTGTCCTTTTACTACTTGCTACGACAAAAGCAGAAGGAAACAAAAGCCTTATGTATGCAAACACTCTGCAATACAAGAATTATCGGAGACTTGGATAAACAATATCTCGATTATCTTCCTATTAAAAGATTTTACCCGTATTTCGGCATTACTTTATTCACACGCCCTATACCGGGCACCATGGTCGAAAATTGACTAAAGGCAACGAGGTCATTGTAAACCGAGCCAAAATTGTCTAGTCCACAAACGGGGACTTTATACATCAAAATCCAGCCAAGAATAAGATTCAAAATCCCGAAAAATGCCGGCCCTAAAGAAATGCCTATCGTGGTTCGGGGACGACCGAATTCACAAAATACTGGATAAGTCCTACGGGCACGGTTAACTAATGACTACGAGTCAGCTTGTCTGAAAAACGGGCCGATAATTATGGCAAAAATAATAGCGAACACTCAACCGAAGAGACGAGAAAGATACACTTTTCATTTATACAAGAGATATTTTTTACATCAAAAACCAAAGTCCTACAAAGGCAAAAAAACAAAAATAAAAGCCAAGTACAGGCCCTATGCTATTCGGCATGACTCGAGGAGGATGAGTGCTCGGACTCGGTCCGCTCGGAGTCGTCTGATTCGGACCCGAGAGCGCGGTTGGCCTCCTCCTCCATCCCTTTGGCTTCGAGTATCAGGGCCGGAAGATCCGCAAGACCGTGCTCAGCTTGCTGGAGGGTAATTCTCCGAGACCTCCACTTCTCATATTCGGCAACAATGGCAGTATGAGCCTCGGTGGCCTCCACATTCTTCAAGGCCACCTCCAAACCGGCCTCGGCCTTAGCTAACTTTGCAGCCAGAACACCCCGGTTCTCTTCAAGGGCATCTTGCCTTCGAGCGGCCGCTTCAAGCTCGACGTTGAGAGCATCATTGGCATTAACCGCCTCCGCGAGCTCGGTCTTCAGATTCTCATACATCTGGGCCCTTTTCTTCGCTTTCTTCTCGAACGTCCTCATACACTCTTTGTACAGGGCAGTCTCGGATTCGAGCAACCGGTTCCTCTCGGCCAAACTCGTAGCATCGGACTTCACCGAATCCAGTCCCCCCCGAAGCTGAGAAACGGCGGTCTCGAGCCCATCTAGCCTCGAGGAAAATTAGGCATTATCCCGGCTAAGGCCGATCTTGTCAGCTTCGAGACTCCGATTGTACTCGGTCATAGCGGCCAACTCCCTCTTCAACTGACAGTTTTCGGCATTTGCTGCATCGAGCTCGGGTCAGAGGTTGGAAAGAGCGACCGCCCGATTCAACTCCTCCTCCTTCTCCTGAAGGAGGTGCAGATACTTCTCCATTTCCCGGCCCTGGGCATCCAGTTGGCCCCTAAGATCATCCATCTCTTGCTGGGCACGGACGAAGGCTTCGTTCGCAAGCACCACACTCTGTAAATGAAGCAAAGTTAAAAACTTGGATGAAACGAAGTGGAAACTCTCGATGGAGAGATACAGAGACGGCTAAAAGATCTTACCCGGTTGCCAGCGTGCATACTCTCGTTCATAAGGCATTGCCAGGAGACCCCGATCATTTTGCGCTTGTCCGAATCTGAGATAAGAGGCCTCAGATAGCTCGCCACGCCCACCGGGCGAGAAAGGAAGCTATAGTCTTCGGGGACGGTGACCATGACCTATCTTGTTCTCTTCGGCTCCACAATCGGGGCTGGAAAAATACGCACCAGGACGTCCCTAGTCCCAGAGTCGGAGGTTCGGCTGGCCGCCCTCGTGGCCCGAGGGATCATGAGATGCCCGAATCCAGCAGCTTTGACGGTTGCAGGAGGAGTGCCCGCAAACATATCTTCAAATTCATCCACCCTCGGAGCCGGAGTAGAGGAACTTGGAGCGGCCTCAGTATCTTCGGCAAAGGCCGGGGGCTCCGCAGTTGCAGCAGTCTCGTGATTGGGAGTCGGATGAGTGTCTCTGGGAGCTTCGGTCTCCGGTTCCTTGCCAGCCCTTCGCTCTCCCTCAGCAGCGGCCGTCTCCCGGGGCCTCCTTGTCCTTTGCAGGGGAGTATCTTCCGAAGAAGTTTCACCTGAAATGTCGACAAAGTCAATCGACCGAAGAGGAGCCGGGGAAAGAAAGTCTTCCGCACCTGAATGTGGAACAGGAACCAAAAGACCTTCACCAGCAGAAGTCAGGGGTGGAATGGAGACAACCTCCTCCGGTATTAGAGCCACGGAAGGGGATGCGCCGACCCTCAGGATGACGATGTCGGGCTCTGTTTCGCCCCTCGAGGGCCGAACAACACTCCTCGCTCTCTTTTTCAGCCTCTGCCCTTTTTCGGAGGGCCATTTTCTCTTTGCAGCCTCAGCAAGAATACGAGACGAGCCAGCCGTATCGAACTCGGGTGCCAATGCTGAGGGCGCACCCGCCAGTTCCGGTCTAGGGATCACCGAGCCCTTAGGCAGACCTGAAATAAAAGATATTAGCGAAGGTTAGAGGATGCAATGATCGCGGACAATAAGAAAGGCAGTAAACACGGGTGGGAGCAGAATACTACCGTGATTCTGGGCGATCCATCGGCCATGTGATAGGTGGGCCCATGTCCGGTTGTCGTGGTCGTACTGACTGAGGAGCGCCGTGACCTATTCATTGAGGTAAGGGACGACCGGGGGAATGTATCCGTTGACTGATAAAGATAAGGAAAACAGTGAGAAAGCGAGACCGAAGAATGACAAAACATATAAAGGTGATAACTCGAAGTGCAGGTTTACGCTTGTTGTTCCACTCCTCCGGGAAGGGCATGAAATCATTCGGAATGATATCCGAGGTCCGCACCTGGACAAACCGCTACAACCAGCCTCGGTCCCTGTCTTCATCCATCTTCGAAAAGAAGGGATTCCGGCTGCGTTTTTCCAGTTTTATTACGCCACCACGAAAAAGCCTCGGGGAATATAGGCGTACCAGGTGGGCAAGTGTGAACCCTTTTTTGGCGTTATTGGCCAGTAGCCGAAGACACGTCACGACCCTCCAAACGATTGGGCCGATTTGGGCCAGGGTCACGCCGTAAGTCCGGCACATGTCAAGAATGACCGGGTCAATCGGAGGGTCGAGTTTGAGAGTAAAGGGGTAGGTGTAAACGTACCAAAAGCCTCTCCGGTGGTCGGTGACTGATTTGTCCGGCCCGGGGGCAAAAAATTGAACCGGACGTGTATTCCACCCGCAGTTAGCCCGGACCAGGTCGATCTTATCCTCGGTAATGGAGGAGGGGTATCGTCTCACATCGAACCTCCTATCGGACACCGACGAAGGTTTTTCAACCTCGAGGTCTTTGTTGAAGTTGAATTTGGCCGGTATGATGTCCGAGGCTATAGGCTCGAAGGAGCTCTTTGCTTTAACCGGAGATACGGCCTCGGTTCCGGGGGATGACACCGAGGGAATATCATGAGAAGTAGTTTCAGAAATTTTTTGAAATGCGAAAATACGAGATTGAGTGGGTTCTGGAAGGAAGTGAGAAAGAGTAAGGGAACAGGCGGACAAAGAAAGTGGCAGAACAAGGAACAGTGACACTCGAGTAAGGGCGGATTAGCAAAGATGGTAACAAATTTGCTTCTTTCCACGCAGTGTGAATGATGAATTAGCAACAAAATTGTATTAAAGGGGAAGGAGTGCAGCAGAGAGTGAAAGAAAAGGGGAAATGGATCGTGAAATGTTAAAATGAGGGAGTAAAAAGCCTTATATAGGCATGGGAAGGGAGCGGTTACCAATGCCGGCCAATCGGGGGAAGCCATGTGTCCCCCTAATTAATAAAAGGCGACTCGAAACGACGTGCGTGCGGCGATTGTCAGGAAAAACCATCCGAGATAAGACACGTGGCCGATACAAAGGGAGACGTGACGCAACCGTTCCCGCCAAAATGAGAAGATAACGACGAGCCAACAGGGTCACCGGTTTCATGATTCATCCACTTCCCGTTACTCCGATAGATCGCTGGTCTGGAAAGTGCGGGGACTATCTGTATACGGTAAAAACCGGATATGAGTCAAACCGGAGAAATGAGGAACCGAAGGAAGAAGAGGACGAGAGCACACAAGGGGATTTTAGTTCTGAACCGGAGGAACGCTTGGACCGGGGTTAAGCAGAGGCGCCATTTGGCCCGGTTTCTTCGTCATCGGACCGATCGAGGTCGCTAGTCCGACTATCCGTAGTCATTGGTCCGGTAAAGCCGTTGCGCGTGAGCCACGCTTCGGTAGCGTCCTGCCATGGTCAACCACCAACCATGCGTGTGTCAGACCGTAAGGCTAACCTAATCCCATCAAATCCGTTCAGAGTTGTCCTTGTTATTATTTTTTAAATGGCTTAAGTTGTACAAGGCCCATGGAGGCAGCATTATAAATAGAGGAGATCCCCCTCCTTGTGGGGGGTTGGCTTCTTCATTTTTCAAGAACATTTGGAATAGGAAATGTATACAATCTCTGTCAAAATATCTGATTCGGACGAGATCCGTTGTTTTTCATCTTCATCGCATTTCTTCCATTAACTATTTCATATCATTTATAAACGCTCATACCCACAGCAAGTCACTATTATTAGTCGCTTTATCTCAAAACATTTACGCACTTGTTTTCCCTATCAAATATACATCGAGACCCAAACACATATCCTATACCCATTTACAAATCTAATTGATTATCCAAATTCGGGGTAAACAATATTCAAGTGTTTACCTACTCTTTTTTCAATATAACTATCTTATATCATTCTGATTTTTCTGACTATAACTATGAAAACTTAGAATTGATCGTCTCTTTGTTGAAATTGGAGTGCTTAAATAGTAAAATAGGTTCAAAGTTGCCTAAGGTGCAGGATAATATAATTAGGAGATAGTTTACAGAAAAGAAAAAGACACAAAAATTATTCTCTTCAACATTTGATAAGAGAAAGGAATTTCCATGATGAGAATGAACATAATGAGACATTGAATCAAAAAAACAAAAAAATCCCTAATCGAATGAATTGAGTTGTCAACATGAAAGCGTAAGAACCCAACGGGATTCCCTTCTTTGTTTGTTTGATTCGAAGGGGAAGGGCCCGTTGAGTTCTTAAGAATCATAATATTTTTTTTGTCTAAATGATAAAATGGATTTCTTTTTCTTTTCAAAAACTCCATTTTTCTCATTTTTCTGATCATGTTTTTGAAAAATTCACTTCATTGATTTATTCAGACCACCTCTTCTTTTTCTATGATAGTATCTATCGGTACTTTCAAAGTCTGAAGAAAGAAGGAATCACTCAATTTCTTGGCTGTAAGTATACAATTGAGTTTTATCAAATTTTCTCATATGCTTATGGTTTAGTCTGCTTCCATCTAATGTGGATTTTTCAAGGATTGCCTAGTAATCTTCCAAGTTCGTTGAAGCTTCATGATCGTGATGATATTACTCTAGATGCATCTTGGCTTGAGTCTCTTTATAGATCATATTGTATACGGTAGAAACCGGATTTGAGGCGAATCGGTGGAACGAGGAACCAGAGGAAGGAACGAGAATGTGAGGGATACTATTCGCCCTTGACCGGGGTAATGCTTGGGCCGGTGCTGGGCAAGGGCACCGACAGGTCTGCCTTCGACGTTGTCGTAGTGGCCA
Source organism: Lycium barbarum (assembly GCF_019175385.1). Lineage (NCBI taxonomy): Eukaryota > Viridiplantae > Streptophyta > Magnoliopsida > Solanales > Solanaceae > Lycium > Lycium barbarum. The sequence goes on along the minus strand of NC_083348.1, from coordinate 525,571 downwards.
AGCCCGGTGACCCGAGCATCCAAGCCCGATGACCCGAGCATTCATGACCGTTTGTCCGAGTTGCCGTTGGTCCGTGTGGCCGTTGCATGTGGGTCACGCGCCAGTAGCGTCCTGCCACAGTCAACTACCTACCATGCGTGTGTCAGAAGGCGCCGTCAGTCTAATCACACCAAATCCGTGCAGAGCTGTCCTTGCTATTATTATTTTATTGTTTCCCATTGTATGAGACCCATGGAGGTGACACTATAAATAGGGCATATCTTCCTCCTTTGTGGGGGTTGGATCCTTTTACTTTCCAAGAACACTCATAATAGAAGAATTCACATATCCAATCTCTCTCTCAATATTTGATTCGGCCAAGGCCGTTTGTTTCCATTATTATTGTGTCTCTTACATCAAGTGTTTCCCATTGCTATCATAACAAATTGTCATCAGTAGCCGTTTCATTAAAGAGCTTTCACATACACATTTTCTCTATCTAACATACATCAAGATCCAAGCACATATCCTATACCCGTATACAAATTTAATTGATTATCCGATTCCGGGGTAAACAGTTTGGCGCCCACCGTGGGGCTAGGATAATAGTGGTGTTTGGCCTTGATTTCTATTATATTCATCAAAATAAAAAACGTCCCTGCCCGTCTCTGCGAAAACGGACTAAATGACTGACATCGAACAATCCGGTCATGTCAATAACACCGAGATTGTGGCGGAAAACGAAGGAAGCGGACTACGGGCATTGCCGAACCCCGCTGACCCGAACCCCGTCGATTCAAGGGAGGGACTCAACCGGCAAAATACTGTGGATCAAGAGAATGCCGCCCTACCGGCCACTGATCCTCTAAATACACACAATTCCGTTACACTGTCCCGGGATCGGGGCCGGAGAGAACCGGACGCGCCAAACGACGGTATTAACTTACGTTTAATTTTTGAAATGTTGCAGGAACAAAGAGCGGAAATCGCCGAGCAAGGAATAACAATTGCCCGGCTGCAGAACGGAAAGGGTGAAGCAGGGCCGGAAAAGGCAAGGGGTGCTGCCGACAACGGAAGAAACGAGGCACGAATGGTCTAGAGCGACGGCTCTGGAGCTGGCTCCTCTACCGAGGTTCTAAAGATGCTCAAAACTTTGGCGAAACGGGTAGATTCAACCGAAAAGAGGGTCGAGACATACAATTCTCGGGTGGACCATATACCGGGGGCTCCACCTTTGCTGAAGGGGCCGAATTTGAAAAGGTACATTCAAAGGCCTTTTCCACCGAGTGCGGCCCCGAAACTGATCCCGAAGAGGTTAAAAATGCCCGATATACAGAAGTATGATGGCATAACGGACCCGCACGAGCATGTGACCTCATATACCTATGCCATAAAGGGTAATGATATGGAGGAAGATGAGATCGAGTCAGTGTTGCTGAAAAAATTTGGGGAAACTCTGTCGAAGGGAGCGTTGACGTGGTATGACCACCTACCCGAGCATTCGATCACTTCTTTCGAAATGCTCGCCGATGCCTTCGTAAAGGCACATGCCGGTGCCATCAAGGTGCAGGCCCGTAAGGCCGATATCTTCCGGATAACCCAAAGGGACGATGAGCTATTGCGGGAGTTCGTCAACCGGTTCCAGAGGGAACGGATGGAACTCCCCCCGGTGCCAGAAGAATGGGCCGCACAAGCTTTCACAAAAGGGCTCAACATGCTAAGTTCAGCTGCTTCGGCCAAATTGAAAGAAAATTTGCTGGAATACGAGGCCGTGACATGGGCCGATGTCCACAATCGGTATGAGTCGAAGATTCGGGTGGAGGATGATCAGCTCGAGCTCTCTTCGGTAAAGTTAAAAGTGAATAGACATTTCGAGAAACCGAGGAAGGGTTACGAAATGAAGTCCGAATCATCAAAAGAAAGGTTTCAGACATACTCCCACTGGGAGAGGCCAAATTTCAGGTCGGAAAAGTCAAGGGAAAGCCCGAGCCACTTCTCAGGTCGAGGTAGCAAGCGGATCGAGCGCCCGTCAAACAGCCGGGGGCTCTCGTTCAGGAGTGATGCCGGAATTTCCGCCAGCAATAAGGGTCCACCGAAGATTTCAGAGTACAACTTCAACGTCAGTACTTCGGATCTTGTCTCGGCCATCGGTCGCGTCCCAGATATGCGATGGCCGAAACCACTAAGGTCAGATCCGGGACAACGGGATTCGAACATGGTGTGTGAATATCACGGAACCCATGGTCACAAAACTGAGGATTGCCGCCAGTTGAGAGAGGAGGTAGCCCGATTATTGAAAAAAGGCCACCTCCGAGATGTATTAAGCGAGCGAGCCAAAAATCACTACAAGGAAAGGGAAGCTCATTGGAGGGTCGAACCGGTTGAACACCGGCATACAATCAACAAGATAGTTGGGGGTATCGACGTCCCTCGGGGGCCGATAATGAAACGGACCAAGGTCTCTATTGTTCGTGAAAAACGCATCCGAGACCATTCAACCGGGGGCTCTATTTCCTTCGATGACGAAGACGCGGAAGGCATCATTCAACCGCACAATGATGCACTGGTAATTTCTATACTCATCTTTAAAACTAAGATTAAACATATTTTGGTTGACCCAGGTAGCTCGGCCAACATCATCCGATGGAGAGGGGTTGAACAGCTACGACTGCTAGATCAGATCGTATCGGTGGCTCGGGTACTCAGTGGGTTCAATATGGCCAGCGAAACTACGAAGGGAGAGATCTCGTTGCCCATGAACGCGGATGGAACCATTCATCAAGCGGTGTGCTATGTGATCGAGGGCGACATGAAGTATAATGCGTTATTGGGTAGACCTTGGATACATAACATGAGGGCAGTTCCCTCAACACTGCTTCAGTTGCTGAAGTTCCCCACCTCGGAGGGGGTGAAGACCATCCGAGGTGAGCAGCCCGCGGCAAAGGAAATGTTCGCAGTAGAGGAGGCGGCGCTTCGGCCCAAGGAGCCGGCTCAGGAAAAGAAGGGTATAACCGGTGGGGAGGTCCCCCAATAGCAACCAAAGTATACCGGGCCAGATCCAGTGCATGAAGAAGATGTCTTCGGGATACCCAGATCCTTTGTCATGCCGGATGACTCGGACGCGACCAAATCTACCGTAGAGGAGCTGGAGCAGATCATCCTGTTCGAGTTCTTACCGGACAGAAAGGTATACCTGGGCACGAGTCTTACCCCGGAGCTCTGGCGCAAATTAATTGAGTTTCTTCGAGCTAACGCCGATTGCTTTGCATGGTCGCATATAGATATGACAGGTATATCACCAGAAATAGCATCACACAAACTCAACTTGGACAGGAAGTTTCCCTCGGTGAAGCAAAAAAGAGGGCCCATGCCGGAACTAAAACACGCCTAAGTGAAAGACGAGGTAACAAAGCTTTTAAAAATAGGTTCCATCCGGGAGGTGAAATACCCGGATTGGCTTGCTAACGTGGTGGTGGTGCCCAAAAAATGTAACAAATTTCGAATGTGTGTAGATTATAAGGATTTAAACAAGGCATGCCCGAAGGATTCATTTCCATTGCCTCACATCGATAGAATGATCGATGCGACGGCCGTACATGAAATGATAAGTTTTCTTGATGCTTACTCCGGGTACAACCAAATCCGGATGCAACCGGAGGATCAAGAGAAAACGTCCTTCATCACCCGTTATGGGACTTATTGTTATAACGTCATGCCTTTCAGACTAAAAAATGCCGGTGCAACTTACCAACGCCTAGTTAATGGAATGTTCGAAGAACAAATAGGGAAAACAATGGAAGTTTATGTTGACGATATGGTTGTTAAGTCCCTGGAAACAGAGGACCATTTGAAACATTTGCAGGAAACCTTCGATGTACTCCGCAGATACAACATGAAACTCAACCCGGAGAAATGTGCCTTCGGCGTAAGGTCTGGTAAATTTCTGGGGTTCATGGTGTCAAATCGGGGAATTGAAATCAACTCGGACAAGATCAAGGCCATCGAGGACATCGAGGTCGTGAACAACATAAAGGGGGTACAGAAGCTCACCGGGAGGATAGCAGCGCTGAGTCGCTTCATATGGAGGTCCTCGGACAAGAGTAATCGTTTCTTCTCTTTGCTCAGAAAGAAGAACGACTTCGTTTGGACACCGGAGTGCCAAGAAGCCCTACGAGAGTTGAAGAAGTACTTGTCTAGCCCTCCGTTGCTGCACACACCAAAGGCCGATGAGCCACCTTTCCTCTACCTAGCTGTCTCCGAAATGGCGGTAAGTGGCGTTTTGGTCCGAGAAGAATCAGGTACGCAATTCCCTATCTATTATGTAAGTAGAACTTTGGGGGATGCAGAGACCCGTTACCCCCATTTAGAAAAATTGGCATTAGCACTGGTAAGGGCTTCCAGAAAGCTCAAACCTTATTTCCAATGCCACCCCATATGTGTAGTAACCACTTACCCTTTAAAAAACATCATGCATAAACCTGAGTTGTCAGGTAGATTAACAAAATGGGTTGTAGAGATTAGCGGTTACGATATCGAGTATAAACCTCGAACGACCATCAAATCCCAAATCTTGGCCGATTTTGTAGCAGACTTTACCCCGGCTATGGTCCCCGAGGTCGAAAAGGAACTTTCGCTGACCTCGGGAAAGACCACGGGCATTTGGTCTCTACACACAGACGGGGCCTCGAACCTTAGAGGTTCCAGACTAGGGATTGTCCTTAGGACCCCGGCCGGGGATGTCATTCGACAATCCGTTAAAACTGCTAAATTGACTAACAATGAAGCCGAGTATGAGGCTATGATTGCAGGTTTGGAATTGGCTCGAAGCATGGGGGCTGAGATAATCGAGGCAAAGTGCGATTCGCTTTTGGTCGCAAACCAGGTGAACGGCGTGTTCGAAGTAAAGGACAAATGGATGCAGAGGTACCTCGAAAAAACCCAAGTGGTGCTTCATCAGTTTAAAGAATGGACCTTGCAGCACATACCGAGGGAGCAGAACAGTGAGGCCGACGCATTGACAAATTTGGGATCCTCGGTCGAGGGGGAGGAAATTGACCCCGGGGCAACGGTGCACTTATCAAACACGGCCATAGAAAGCGGACACGCCGAAATATACACAATGGGCTTAACTTGGGATTGGCGCAATAAGTACATCGACTACTTGCGTGACGGAAAGCTCCCGAATGACCCGAAGGAATCACGGTCACTACGGACCAAGGCCGCCCGTTTTTGCTTAGTGGACGGCCAATTGTATCGACGCTCTTTCCTCGGCCCCCTGGCAAAGTGTTTGGGCCCCGGAGAAACGGAATACGTGATGAGAGAGGTACACGAAGGAACCTGTGGCAACCACTCTGGTGCGGAAGCTCTGGTTCGAAAAATCATCAGGGCCGGTTATTACTAGAATCGGATGGATGAAGACGCTAAAAGTTTTGTCCGAAAATGCGACGGACGTCAGAAGCATGCTCCGATGATTCACCAGCCCGGGGAGTTGCTGCATTCGGTGATCTCACCTTGGCCTTTCATGAAGTGGGGAATGGACATTGTGGGTCCGTTACCTCAGGCACCAGGTAAGGCTGTTTCATTTTGTTTATGACTGACTATTTTTCTAAATGGGTTGAAGCACAAGCATTCGAAAAGATAAGAGAGAAGGAAGTCATCGACTTCATATGGGATCACATCTTCTGCCGTTTCGTCATCCCCTCCGAGATAACTTGTGATAATGGTCCTCAGTTCGTGGGTGGCAAGGTCAACAATTTCCTCGAGGGATTGAAGATCAAGAAAATTGTGTCAACCCCGTATCACCCATGCGCGAACGGACAGGCAGAATCCACGAACAAAACGATAATCCAAAATCTGAGGAAAAGGCTTGAAGCATCGAAGCACCATTGGAGGGAGATATTGCCGGAGGTGTTGTGGGCTTATAGAACCACATCCAGATCGAGCACGGGGGAAACCCCGTTCTTATTGGTTTACGGAGCCGAAGCCCTTATCCCCGTGGAAGTCGGTGAACCGACCCTCCGCTTCAGGTATACCACCACAGAGTCAAACGGGGAGGCCATGGCCGTGAAGCTCGACCTCGCAGATGAACTACGCGAAAGCGCGTCGGTCCGCATGGCGGCCCAAAAACTGAGGATGGAAAGATACTACAACCGAAGAGCCAACTTTCGGCATTTCTAAGTTGGGGATTTAGTGCTTCGAAAAGTTACCTTGCACACCAAGAACCCCAACGAGGGAAAGCTGGGTCCGAACTGGGAAGGTCCATACAAGGTAACCGGTATAACGGGCAAAGGATCGTATCAATTAGAGTCCATGGGCGGGCAACATCTGCGTAATAACTGGAACGTGGCCCATCTAAAGAGATACTACTGCTAAGGTATGGTCTCCCCGTATCCTCTTATTAACTTTTCTCTTTTGCAGGAAGTCAAGAGCGGGACAAAATTAGAACCTAGATCTGAAAACACGTGTTGCACTCTTTTCCTCAGTACGGCTTTGTCCCAAAATGGGTTTTCTGACAAGGTTTTTAATGAGGCAACGAGTACAACGTATTACTTAACATATATGAAGGGCGAGTACCCGGATACCCGGTGTCGCATCCTACGATTGGGGACATAATAGCACTCACCCGACCTCAGAGATCGAATAAGTGCTAGGGGAGTACTATGCGACACCGAAGATGACCCCGATTAAAGCAGACGGAGAAGCTCAACATTTGCTATGGAAAAACTAAGGGCCGGCCACCGGCCATATCCTCCGATGTAAGGACCAAACGATCATAATGAATCGTGTCCCATTTAGCATTTTGCTACGGCAAAACTAAGGCCTGGCCACCGGCCATAGCCTCTGATGTAAGGACCAAACGATCATAACGAATCGTGTCCCATTTTACATTTGCTACGGCTAAGGAAGAAAGGGTTAAAATTCTCATATGTACAAACATTTTTCAAACACAAAGTTATCAAAAATTGGGATAACAGCTTTCTGTTAAACACACTTTGCACAGTTGATAACTACAATATTTCGATACTGTCTCATGCGCATACCCTACGCCGGGTACCATGGTCGAAACTCGGCAAAGGCAACGAGATCACAATGATCCAAGCCAAAATTTGATAAGCCACCGACCCCAAAATATCGGATAAGACCTACGGGCACGATGGATTAACGACTACGAGTCGACTTGTCCTAAAACGGACCAACGATCATGGCAAAAATAATAGCAAACATCCAAAAATGAAGAAACAAGGAAAAGACATTCTTTATATATACAAGAGATGCTCTTTACATCAAAAACCAAAATCCTACAAAGGCAAAAAACAAAAACAAAGGATGAAGCACATGCCCTATGCTATCCGTCATTGCTAGAGGAGGATGAGTGTTCGGACTCGGTCCGCTCGGAGTCGTCTGACTCGGACCCAAGGGCACGGTTGGCCTCCACCTCCATCCTTTTTGCTTCAAGTATCAGAGCCGGAAGATCCGAAAGGCCGTGCTCAGCTTGCTCGAGGGTGATTCGCCGAGACTTCCACTTCTCATACTCGGCGGCAATAGCAGTATGAGCCTCGGCCGCCTCAACACTTCTCCAGGTTTCTTCCAAGTCGGCCTCAGCCTTGGCCAGTTTTTCTTCCAGATCAGCCCGGTTCTCCTCAAGGACACTTATCCTACCATTGGCTGCCTCTAGCTCGGCCTTAAGGCCGTCATTGGCAATAACCGCCCCCTCGATCTCAGCTCTTAGACCTTCACATAGCCGAGACCGCTCCTTGGATTTTTCCTCGGACACCCTCTTGCGCTCGTTGAGCAAAGCAACCTCGAACTCTAGCTGCTGGTTCCTCTCGGCCAAGTCCGTAGCATCAGCCTTTACCGAGTCCAGTTCCCCCCGGAGTTGGGAAACCGTAGTCTCGAGCTCATCCAGCCTCAAGGAAAACTGGGCTTTATCCTGGCTAAGGCCGATTTTGTCAGCCTCAAGGCTCCGGTTATAATCGGTCATAGCAACCAGTTCACTCTTCAAATGACGGTTTTCGCCCTTAGCCGCATCAAGCTCAGGCCGAAGGTTGGCCAGCATGGCCGCCCGGTTCAACTCTCCCTCTTTCTCCCGAAGAAGATGTTGGTATTTCTCCGTTTCTCGGCTCTGGGCGTCCAGTTTCCCTCGAAGATCGTCTATCTCGTGTTGGGCATGGATGAAAGCTTCATTGACCAGAACCACACTCTGCAGGTGAAACAAGTCAGAAGGCTTAGGCGAAGTAAGGATAAAATCCACAGATAAACTATACAAGGATGACATAAGAGCTTACCCGGTTGCTTGCATGCATACCCTCGTTAATGAGGCACTGCCATGTGAGCCCGGTCATTTTGCGCCTGTCCGAGTCAGAAATAAGGGGTCGCAAATACCTCGCTACGCCTACCGGACGTGATAGAAAGCTGCAGTCCTCGGGGACGGTGACTACGGACGATCTGGTTCTCCTTGGTTCCACGCTCGGGGCCGGGAAGATATTTACCAAGCTGTCCCTGGCGCCCGATTCGGAGATCCGGTTGGCCGACCTCGTGGCTCGAGGAATAGGGAGATGAACAAAGCCCGCTGCTTCGTCGGTAGCGGGGGGGGGGGGGGGTGCTTGAGAACATATAGTCAAAATCATCCACCCGCAGAACCGGAGTAGATGAACTTGGCGCAACCTCAATATTTTCGGCAAAGGCCGGGGGTTCCGCAGTTGCGGCAGGCTCATGCTCGGGAGACGGGCGAGCGCCTGTGGGGGCTTCTCCCTCCGGTACTGGATCGGTCCTTTTGTCGGCTTCAGCAGCAGCCGCTTCCCCGGATCTTCTCCTTTGCAGGGGAGCGTCTTCCGAAGAAGTTTCACCTAAAATGTCGACAAAGTCAATCGACCGAAGAGGAGCCGGTGAAAGTATTTCTTCCGCACCTGAACGTGGAGCTGGAACCATGAGACCTTCGCCGACAGAAGGAAGGGGTGAAACGGTGACTGTCTCCTCCGGTATGGGAGCCACAGAGGGAACTGAGGCCACTCTCCGAACAATAATGTCGGGCTCCGTCTCTTCCCTTGAAGACCGAGCAACGCTTCTTGCCTTCTTCCTTTTTGGCGTCTGCCCCCTTTCGGAAGGCCGTTTCCTTTTTGCAGCATCGGCAAGAACACGGGAAGAACCCGCCGTGTCAAAATCGGACACCGGTGCAGGGGGAGCGGTCCCCGATTCCGGTCTAGGGGCCACCGAGCCCTTGGGAAAACCTGAAAAACAAAGACAATAGCAAGGGTTGAGAGGGCAAAAAGCCATTAATAGTGGGAAATACAACGAGCATGAAGGGAAACAAAATGTTACCATGATTTTGGGCGATCCACCGGCCGCGTGACAGGTGGGCCCATGTCCGATCGTCGTAAGGATACAGGTCGAGAAGTACAGTGACCCAGTCACTCAGATTCCGAATGACCGGAGGAACGTACCCATTGGCTAACAAAAATAAGGAAGAAACAGTGAGAAAGCGGGATCGAAATTTAACGAAACAACGCTAAGTCAACTATTCGAGACTTCAAACTTACGCTTGTTATTCCACTTCTCCGGGAAAGGCATATGGTCGGCTGGGATAATGTCCTCGGTCTTCACCCGGACGTATCGCTCCAACCATCCCCGGTCTCTGTCTTCATCCATTTTTGAGAAGAATGGATTCCGGCTGCGCTTAGCCAATTTCATTACGCCACCCCGGAACAGCCTCGGGGAGTATAGGCGTATCAGGTGGGCTAGTGTGAACTCCTTCTCGGCATTATTGGCCAATGACCGGAGACACGCTATGACCCTCCAAACATTTGGTCCGATCTGAGCCAATGTAACACCGTAAGTCCAGCACATGTCGAGGATGACCGGATCCACCGGAGGGTCAAGTTTGAGCGTGAAGGGGTATGTGTAAACGTATAGAAACCCATCACGGTGGTCAGTAACGGATTCATCTGGTCCAGGGGCGAAAGCCCGAACTGGACGGGAGTCCCACCCGCAATCGGCCCGGACTGTATCGAGCTTCTCCTCGGTAATAGATGAGGGATACCGCCTCATGTTGAATCCTCTGTCCGAAACGGAGGAAGGCTTTTCGACCTCAAGGTCTTTTTTGAAGTTGAATTTAGCCGGTATGACATCCGAAGCCGTAGGCTCGAATTTAGCGGGAGACGCAATCTCGGCCCCCGGGGACGACACCGGTGGAGCATCGTGGGAAGTGGATTCGGACATCTTGGAAATAGGAAAGAAAGAAGGTCCGAGAGAGGAATTTAAGAAAAACGAAGGAACTGGTGGTTCGAGGAGGAGTGAAGTATAAAACAGTAACACTCGAGCAGAGAATATTCGACAGCAGTGGTGACCAAGTCGGTTCTTTTGCACGCACTATGAAATAATGAATCAATAAGCAGATCAAGTTTGAAGTTAATTGAATATGGTACAAATGGGAAAAACGCAGAAATGAAGTGAAGTTGGAGAGGTTGCAGAGCGTGAAAATGGTAAAATAAAGGGGTGAAGGGCCTTATATAGGCATGGGAGAGGAACGGTTACCGAGGACGACCAATCCGATGGCGCCACGTATCCCCATCATTAATACGAAGCGACTCGAAACGACGTGAAAAAGGCGGTTTACAGAAGTGGACCACCAGGGGCGAGACACGTGGCCGATAAAAGGGGATGCGTTACGCAACCGTTCCTGCCAAAATACGAAGATAACGCCGGGATGACAGAACCACCGGTTTGGGAGTTTAACCACTCCCCGTTACTCCGACAGATCGTAGATCCGGGAAGTGTGGGGGCTATCTGTATACGGTAGAAACCGGATATGAGGTGAACCGGTGGAACGAGGAACCAGAGGAAGGAACGAGAATGTGAGGGATACTATTCGCCCTTGACTCGGGTAATTCTTGGGCCGGTGCTGGGCAAGGGCACCGACAGGTCTGCCTTCGACGTTATCGTAGTGGCCAAGCCCGGTGACCCGAGCATCCAAGCCCGATGACCCGAGCATTCATGGCCGTTTGTCCGAGTAGCCGTTGGTCCGTGTTGCCGTTGCATGCGGGCCACGCGCCAGTAGCGTCCTGCCACAGTCAACTACCTACCATGCGTGTGTCAGACGGCGCCGTCATTCTAATCCCACCAAATCCGTGCAGAGCTGTCCTTACTATTATTATTTTATTGTTTCCCATTGTATGAGACCCATGGAGGTGACACTATAAATAGGGCATATCTTCCTCCTTTGTGGGGTTGGTTCCTTTTACTTTCCAAGAACACTCATAATAGAAGAATTCACATATCCAATCTCTCTCTCAATATTTGATTCGGCCAAGGCCGTTTGTTTCCATTATTATTGTGTTTCTTACATCAAGTGTTTCCCATTGCTATCATAACAAATTATCATCAGTAGCCGTTTCATTAAAGAGCTTTCACATACACATTTTCTCTATCTAACATACATCAAGATCCAAGCACATATCCTATACCCGCATACAAATTTAATTGATTATCCGATTCCGGGTAAACACATATCATGTGATATATGAATGATTAAACACACATTAATTTCTTCGGTAAATTTGGCCAGATCAACAATAGTGAAATTGTCTTCTAAATGCCTAGAGATATATAGCAAACAGACTGAGATTAGGGTCACGTCGATAATAATTTTTTGTGGGTAATCATATTTAAACAATTAGTGTCTACTTCAGCGGAAAGAAAAAATAATTTTCTACTATAAGTAAGCAAAACAATCTCACTCTTGTTGTTCTTCAAAATCCCAACAATTGTTCTTATTTTTTAGCAGTGTTTTAATTAATCTTGGGAGTGTTCTCAGATTCTTAAATTGTTAAATGAATTTATTCTTACACTTAATATTTGAAAATTAGGAAAATATTATTTCGTAAGTTTAATAAGATCTTTTACGACTGTGCGAAGCGCGGGTAAATTCCCTAGTCTGAAATAAACCCGAGGCATACACAATCGCAAGAAAAATCCCAGCATATTACCTAGTAAATTAAATCACTACGTCTCATGAATATATTAGCACAATTTATGATAATGCACACCAACTAATGCATTTATTCACAGCGCAAAAACTTTTTTTTTTTTTTTTTATATTAAACCAATTCCATAGACTACAGTTGTCTATGGCCATTGAGGGGTTTGGCATTGACCCCTACCTTGTTAATAAGATTAGCAAAAATATACATGGGAGGAGGGCTACGCCATGACTCCCTCTTTTACATTTGTGAGGACCTCCTCTCTTATATCTACCCCTATGAGCTAGAAGAACACTACTAATTAGATAGAATTCTAATTAGTTATGTTTTCATTATACTAACAACTCACGGGACATCATAACCATAGTACAAAAACAACCTACTCATTTTACATAGGACTTGCAACACATTCCTAGTGAAGGTGCTGCCAATAGTCCAGCAATAAATAGTTAATAGTTTGTCCAAAAAATCACGCTCCCTCCTATGCATTGGATTAATAACTTCCATGTTGATCTGATTGCTGCTTCTCCTTTGCCACTCCTGTTTGTACTTCATGTTCTTCTTCTAGTTCTGATTCTGAAGTTTGCTGGTTGAGCTTTATCCATCCTCACTGCTCCCCTAGCATGCCTTGGAATTTCCTGCATTGTATAGTACAAATTAGCAATGAAACTGAACTGTATGTTACTGCCAAATTTAGCTAAAGAATCAGCTAATGTGTTTGCTTCCCTGAAACAATGTTGCACTTTGATTCTTCTTTTGTCTATAATCCTTTTCAAGGCTTCTATCTCCTTCAAGAATTCCCAGGGGATGCTATATTCACCATCTAGCCACTTCACCACTAGGATTGAATCCACCTCTATAATACCATTGTTAATATCGTTATGATCCAACCAGTTTATACCAAAACTTGCATCCTAGATTTCAGCACTATTATTAGAGCAAAATTGCACTGCTTTAGCAAAAGCCATAATAATGTCTCCACTAGAAATACCTAATAAACTAAACCCAACAAATAGATTACTTGCATTTTCTAATAATAGACACCTAAAAATGAACAAATTAACGACCAAAAAAGATTCACTATAGTTCATCATTTTTCTTGGAGGACAAATACTTTTACCAAAATCATCAAAGGCATACAAATTAAACCACGCGCCAGAATCGAGTATTTTTCACAAAAAGTCTTTCTCTATTTTTCTTTTTCATTTCCGTTTTTACCATAATTTTAATTGATTTTTAGTTCTATGACCATATATAAATCTATAATTGAGAATAACGAAAATCGAAGAAGTGAAAAAACTTAGTTATTTTAATATTAATCTCCTAAAATTTCAAAAGAAAAGTAAGAATTCCAAGACAACTATGATTTTTGTTTACCCCGAATTTAGGTAATCAATTGAATTTGTAAATGAGGTATAGGATATGTGAATGAGCTTTAATCTATTTGATTGGAAGAAAATGGATTTGGATATGCTATGAGCAGGTGACTAACAATCGATAGTTTGCACTAAATGTATGTATTAATAATGGATGAGTATTGTTTAACTGAATAAAGCTAAAGAACACACTAAATCCGGACTAGAATCAGAGAATGAGAGGGGGAGATTTTATATATTTTGCTATTACAATGTTCTAGATCTGAAGAAGCCAACCCTTGAAAGTAGGGTAATGCCCCCTATTTATAGTTTTGCCTTATGGGTCTCATACAACATAAAACCCTTTTGAATAAAGAAAAACCCTAAAAGGATAAGGTTGTCGTACGGTCTGACACCCGTACGATAGGTAGTACAATGTGGCAGAACGGTCTTGACGCGTGGCAATTGTGTAATGTATCACCCGGACCAACGGCCACGAACAACCGGGCCAACAGCCACGATCAACCGGACCAACGGCCACGATCAACTCGGCTATGGAGAAACCGGACCAAACGATTTCCTTCGCTTTCTTCGAATCAAGCACTTCTCCGGTACGAAAGAAAGTCTTCATGCTCATGCTTGTTTCTTTCTTCCCTCGATCTCCGGTCTCACAGGTATAGCATATGCCTGATTTTTACCGTATACAGATAGTCCCCACACTTTTGCGGACCGTAGTTTTACCGGAGTAACGGGAAGTGGATGAATCAAGAAACCGGTGGTTCCATATGCTCGTTATTATCTTTTCATTTTGGCGGAACAGTTGCATCACGTCCCTCTGTCATCAGCCACGTGTCTCATCCCGGATGGTCAGCTCTGACAACCGCCGTAACGCACGTCGTTTCAAGTCACTTCTCATTAATTGTGGGACACATGGCATTCCCCGGTTGGCTGGGATCTGTAACCGCCTTGATCCCCATATCTATATAATACCTTCCACCTCTTCATTTTTCCATTTTACGTCTTCATTTCACTTCACTTCTCTATTTTATTTCTGCACTTCATCACTTCTAATCATCCTCCATCTCATATTTCTTGCTGATTCAACCGTTTTATCCCAGTTGATTCATTGCTTATATTGCGTAAAAGGAAACCAGCTCCACCAATTTCTTCATTAGCTGTTTTTGTTTAGAAAGTGTTGCTTCTTTTTCTTCTTACTCTTACCATTTTGAATTTTTTCTTGATTGCTCCCTTACTCCTATTTTTTAACTTCTTTTTCGAATTCGCCAAATCTCCTTTTCCATAACTTTCAAATGTCTGCTAACACCGAAACCACCTCCCATGATGTTCCCTCAGTTTCTTCTCAAGGAACTGAGCTAACTTCTCAACCCAAGGGAAAAATCGCCTTTGAGCCCACTGCTTTGGACATTGTACCGTCCAAACCCAACTATAACAAGGATTTCAAGGTTGAGAAACCTTTTCTAGTTTTCGATAGGGGGTTTGATGTAAGACGGTGTCATGACCCAACCCCGTGGGCCGCGACTGGCACCCTAGCTGGGTACCCGTACATACCTACCTGACCGAATTTCGTATCGTACAATTTTTTTTTTTCAAACGGATATTACAGAAGTAGGCCGATACAGATACGGCACGCGCGCAAGCATATATATATATACCTGAACATGCAGACTTTTACAGATAAGCCGATAAGGATAACATACAGACGAAACCCGTAACCCACACATCTATCTACAGGCCTCTACAGACATACAGAATCATATGACGGGACAGGGCCCCGTCGTACCCAGAATTTCCATACATGCAGAACATACGGAAAACAGAAGATATATACCAAAAGTGTATGCTCCGGATCAAAGGAGCTCTTCAAACAGCTGACTCAGAACCCTACGCTGGCGGCGTATCACCTGGTGCATCTGTACCTGCGGGCATGTAGCGCAGCCCCCGAAGAACGGGGGTCAATACGAAAAATGTACCGAGTATGTAAAGCAGAAACATAACAGATACAATCATGGTCAGAACCGGAGTCACAGAAATATAACGGACAGAACCATACATCAGACGGACGGACAAAGTCATGATGCAGACCGACATACAAAATCGTGGTCCATACAGATAAACAGAATCATGGTTCAGACAGACAGACGGAATCATAGTCCGGGCAGATGAGCAGAATCAGTATCCATACAGACGTACAGAATCGGAACCCATACAGACGTACAGAACCAGAATCCATACGGACATACAGACATAGTCGAAATTCAGGCGGACAGACAGAAGTATACCAGACAGAATTATGCATGCAGAGTAGTGCAGAGTCATACTAAATCATACAGAATCATACGGAGGCACGTGCTTATATAAACAATGATGGCACATGCATAGAGACATACAGATCCCGGCCCTGTCTGGGGCCGCGGTAAACAGAACCCGACCCTCTTAGTACGGGACGCGGTGGACAGACAGAATCAGATCATATCAGATGCCATCCTGGCCGCCATCCCCATACACAGATCAATATATCATAATCATACAGATATAACAGATCCCGGCCCGCACACCGAGGGACGCGGTGAACAATGCAGAGGAATATGCACGATAATAGAACCTGGCCCGGGACGCAGTGAAGGAATGCATTGAGACAGCCACGAACAGATCCATGAGAAACCACATACATACAGACTCACATACAGACTCAATCAGACTGAAGGGTGCTAAACGGCGAGTCAAAATCAGAGTATACGGATAGTATGCATAGTACGCGCCTATATCTTACTTGGGAAGGCACGACAGATTATTATCAGAATCAGATTCTCAGATGCTCAGAAATCATTTTGTAAGAATTTCATAAAAATAGTTGTATCATGATCAAAATAGTAGTTCAGATGGTTTCTGAGAAAATCGGACAAAACGGAAGTATTTAAAGTATTACAGAAGATATCGGGCCTTGCGGGCCCGCCTCGGACCAACCCGAGGCAACATATGTAAATTATTGATAATAGACCTTATGAGGTCATCCATAATCGTTTGGAAGTGTTCCGACTCCGTTTAGGGAAATTTTGTACAAAAACTCACTTTAAAGGCAATTTGTAAGAAAATAACTTCAATTGAATTGAAGGAATTGGAGCGGTTTTCCGTCTCGAATTCCGGGGAACGGAGTCGTACTTAAGGCTCGCGGCCGAGCCTATCACATCCAGAACATGCCTAGGAACAAAGGGAAATGCTTCACATATCTCGATAGCGCCTTACGCTCGTTTGGCGTCGACTTCAATTTCGTCCAAAATCTAGAAATGGTCAAGTTTACCCATAAGCAATTTCAAGCCTTTAGAACTTGAACTTTAACTCATAGTTTTCTACAAAAATTTGTTCAGCATCTCCCCTATACATACCACATCCCCGAGATTGACTCGGCTCCAAACATCAACAACCAACCAAACAACAATACCAACAACATCCATAAGTAATCAAAATGCGTTCTACATAAATAATCTTCTTTCCGCATAGTTTAATAACTTTCATTCAAACTTCACATTGTCAAACTAGTATCCACATTTTCCATATCCACTAACTAATTCAAGATTGTTCAAATGCATTCCAATAGCCTTCCAAACAATATTCATGAATTCAAGTATTCCCGCCAATTCCATATTCTACCCAAAGTTTCTACCAATTGCAACGAAACTTCCAAATCACATTGTTTCTTTCCAAATTCGTTACCAACAATCGTAATTCACATTTAGGATCTTACTTCCACACTTATATAAAAATCATATAAAATTCACATAATTTCTCATAATTACATACAAGAAATCCCAACACCAATTCAAGTCATGAAGCCTTTATTTGCGACACAAAGGTCACAACGACACAACTAACAAACCAAATAAACTTGAATTCATTTCTCCCCCACACCCACATAGCTCACGGCCAAACACACCATTTACACACACACAAACTATGCACACACACACCATACTTCCATAATTCTCATCTAATTCTAATCATTATAACATATATACTTATTCCGTAACATGAAACATAGAATTCATACCTTTCCTTCAAATTCCAACTTTCCGCAAACGTGGTTCTTCCGCCAAACTAGTTATACCACGTTGAAGAGCGTCTTGAACTTGTTACTAATTCAAGAAGAACAAGATTTTTGGATTGAAGGCTAAATTTTTTTTTTGTTCTTGGTTTGGCCGAGAGGCCTCTTAGGCTTGAGCTCTCAAGTTTTCTTCTTGTTTCATGAATCTTCTAGAAAATAAACACTTGGCCCCTTTTTATTATAATTCTTGATCACATGATAAATCACATGACCAATTTATGGGCTTGGGCCTTTAGTTGGCCGGCCACCCCAATTGGGCCTCTAATTTGTAAATTTGTTTTTTTTTGGGCCAACCCGGTTGGTCACGAGTTGGGCCTAGCCCACTGACCTTTCGACCTTAAAACATCCATATCTCCTTGTACCGACGTCTCCTGGGAGGCCACGACCTACCGTTGGAAAGCTATTTCAATTATCTACAACTGTTATATCTGGGTATTCTCCCAAATTCCATACTTATAATGCCGTTTTTGCCCCTCCAAGTCAGGTCATCCGAAAACGTTTTCTTAAAAATGTTCGTTTGGAGGGCTTCCACTTTGATTTGGCCCCAGGGCCCTTCATGAGTTGTGTTTAAATTTACATATACGATTCATATAACTTTTCACATGTCCCAAAAAAAATTCTTGGCGTGTGGGCCCCACCTCACCTTACAAATAATTCGACGTTCGAAAATGCAGAATATAACATTCTCCCCTCCTTTAGAACATTCGTCCTCGAATGTTCAGTTGACCTTAGGGGGTCTCGTGACACTTCGGGGAGGTTCCTTAACATTACGATTGCCATCAACATCTTTCACCTCTTATCACACTTCTCGGTTCCTTACAACGTCATCATAATCCCACGTCACATCAAACAAATTCATAACCAGAGCCAGACGCACAGAAGCATATTAAACAGATCCATAATCAGAGTCAGATGTACTGCACTATGTCAGACAGATTCGTAGTCGGAGTCAGACGTATAGAATTATATCAGACAGATCCATGGTCAGGGTCGGACGTACAGAAATGTACCGGACAGCTTCGTATCAGAGTTAGACATATAGAGATGTGTCAGACAGATTCATAATCAGAGTTAATCGTACAGAGGTATATCAGATAGAAACGTATCCAGAGTCAGACGTACAGAGATATATCAGATGGAAACATAATCGAATTCAGAAGTACAGAGGCGTAATAGGCAGAACCTCATTCAAGTCAGAGGTGCAGAAGTATAACAGATAGAGTCTTGATTAGAATCAGACCACTCCTAGTAAGGCTCCAGTGGTTTATGAAAATTTCTCTTATCGGCATTTCATTATTAATCTTGACAATTATGCCACAGGTTTTTTTTTTTTTTTTTTTTGTATCCTTCCCAGGGGGGTCACCTATCCCAGAATTGCTCTAGCCTTAGCACGCTTAACCTCGAAACTTTCATACATTTTGATGCGTTATGGCTAGTATAATTTCATCGACCGCCCCGCACGACCTTTGTCACATAATTTAGGGCAGATCGGGATCTCGGTAAATTTTCAGAAAATTCTCGTAGTGGGTCCCACCCCGGGCTAAACCGTATTATTATCATATCGCCCTTACGAATTCTCGGTGTCTATCGCGTTGGACATTACCTCACCCTTACTAATACCCAGAGGAAGGAAATCACATGACGTAATAAAGTACAAACTTATTCATACACACATCCTTCAAAAGAGATCACTAGCATACCTGGGTGTGCACTGGAAGACGCTCCTGGGTCCTGCCGGCCGGTCAAAGCAAATACGCGGTTCGAAGGACCGCTATAACCCGAAGCTGCACTGCGACCTCTGCCACGACTCGCTGGTGCTGGTGCTGGTGCTGGTGCTGGTGCTGGTACTCCTCGCCCCGCAGGGCGTATGGCTGCCGAAGGGGAAGATGAGCCTGCAACGGACCCAGCAGGCTGAACTGAACCTGAACCGCCCTGATGCGGGCAGTCTCTGACACGATGGTCTGGGCTCCCACAAAAATAACAAGCGCCCGTAGCGTGATAACACTCCCCCGGATGGGGTCTCCCACAGTAATAACATGGGGGTATGGGCGGCCTCGACTGACCGGGACCTCTGCTCACCTGTGAGCCTGGAACTCTGGAGCTCTGTCCCGAGAACTGTGGGGGTGTACTGTAGGCTGGCTGGGACAAATACCTGTTACCCTGCCGCTGAGAAGGCTCGCTCTGAAATCCCCCTGAATATCCAGCCGATCTGGATCTCTTAGGCCGGCCCCTGTCGTAACCCCTATCAGGCCGACGCTCCCTACGTCGGTCTTCCATGCCCTGGGCGTATGCCTGTACCAGGGCAACATGCATCCCTGGCTGAGAAGCCATGGCTAAGCAACCGTCGATCAGATAAGGGTCTAGTCCCATCACATACCTGTGCACCCTGTCGGCCATCTCGGCTACTATAGCGGGTGCATACCTAGCCAGTGAGTCGAACTCTAAGCTGTACTCTCGTATGCTCTTACAGTTCTGTCTCAGATGCAAGAATCGATCGACCCTGGCTCTCCGTAGCTCTGGAGGTAGAAAATGGTCAAGAAAGGCCTTAGTAAACTCGGCCCATACCGCTGGGGGAGCATCGTCACCCCTGGATAGCTGCCAGGACTCATACCAATTTGCCGCCACCTCATACAATCGATACGAAGCCAATTCCACAGACTCAATCGGCGAAGCCTTAATCAATCGTATTGTGCTCTCCATCTTTCTAATGAACTCCTGGGGGTCCTCCTCAGGTTTTGTCTCGGAGAATTCTGGAGGATTACATGTCAAGAACTCACGAGCCCTGGAGCTCTCATACCTGTCCGTACGACCACCCCCAAATCCATGCCTGCGAACCTGTTCCGCCATCAGTGTGGTCAATAGCTGAACCGCATCTCGCATGGCCCTGCCCTCCGCCCCTGCCTGTGGAGCTGGAGGCTCGGGCACTGGAACCTCGGGAGCTCGCGGTGGAGCCGTCTCCTGATCAGCAGCTTCTGCTGCTCCGATATCCTCCGGCAAGGGGGGTGTAACAGATCCAGATAATGGGGGCACATCCTCAAGTGCAGGCTGCACACTGGCCCTGGTAACTCTCTGGGCCCGGCTGGTCTCCCCTGCCTCAACCCCCGCCTTGCCCTTCTGGGCAGCTGTTGCCTTCTTCGGAGGCATCGCTGAAAACATAACAGATCGTTAGGAGAGGATCATCCTAATCATACAGCTTTATCGCACGATCTAAGAATCCAAAGAAGGGTAACATCCTAGATGCCCTGTAGCCTCCTGTTTATAGAGGTGGTGCACAACACATCGATAAACAAGACTCTACTAGACACGACCTGTAGACATTCCGAGGACTAACCGCTCTGATACCACTTTTGTCACGACCCAACCCCGTGGGCCGCGACTGGCACCCTAGCTGGGTACCCGTACATACCTACCTGACCGAATTTCGTATCGTACAGATTTTTTTTTTCAAACGGATATTACAGAAGTAGGCCGATACAGATACGGCACGCGCGCAAGCATATATATATATATACCTGAACATGCAGACTTTTACAGATAAGCCGATAAGGTAAACATACAGACGAAACCCGTAACCCACACATCTATCTACAGGCCTCTACAGACATACAGAATCATATGACGGGACAGGGCCCCGTCGTACCCAGAATTTCCATACATGCAGAACATACGGAAAACAGAAGATATATACCAAAAGTGTATGCTCCGGATCAAAGGAGCTCTTCAAACAGCTGAATCAGAACCCTACGCTGGCGGCGTATCACCTGGTGCGTCTGTACCTGCGGGCATGTAGCGCAGCCCCCGAAGAACGGGGGTCAGTACGAAAAATGTACCGAGTATGTAAAGCAGAAACATAACAGATACAATCATGGTACGAACCAGAGTCACAGAAATATAACGGACAGAACCATACATCAGACGGACGGACAGAGTCATGATGCAGACCGACATACAGAATCGTGGTCCATACAGATAAACGGAATCATGGTTCAGACAGACAGACAGAATCATAGTCCGGACAGATGAGCAGAATCAGTATCCATACAGACGTACAGAATCGGAACCCATACAGACGTACAAAACCAGAATCCATACGGACATACAGACATAGTCGAAATTCAGGTGGACAGACAGAAGTATACCAGACAGAATTATGCATGCAGAGTAGTGCAGAGTCATACTAAATCATACAGAATCATACGGAGGCACGTGCTTATATAAACACTGATGGCACATGCATAGAGACATACAGATCCCGACCCTGTCTGGGGGCGCGGTAAACAGACCCCGGCCCTCTTAGTACGGGACGCGGTGGACAGACAGAATCAGATCAGATCAGATCATATCAGATGCCATCCTGGCCGCCATCCCTATACACAAATCAATATATCATAATCATATAGATATAACAGATCCCGGCCCGCACACCGAGGGACGCGGTGAACAATGCAGAGGAATATGCACGATAACAGAACCTGGCCCGGGACGCAGTGAAGGAATGCATTGAGACAGCCACGAACAGATCCATGAGAAACCACATACATACAAACTCACATACAGACTCAATCAGACTGAAGGGTGCCAAACGGCGAGTCAAAATCAGAGTATACGGATAGTATGCATAGTACACGCCTATATCCTACTTGGGAAGGCACGACAGATTATTATCAAAATCAGATTCTCAGATGCTCAGAAATCATTTTGTAAGAATTTCATAAAAATAGTTGTATCATGATCAAAATAGTAGTTCAGATGGTTTCTGAGAAAATCGGACAAAACGGAAGTATTTAAAGTATTACAGAAGATATCGGGCCTTGCGGGCCCGCCTCGAACCAACCCGAGGCAACATATGTAAATTATTGATAATAGACCTTTTGAGGTCATCCATAATCGTTTGGAAGTGTTCCGACTCCGTTTAGGGAAATTTTGTACAAAAACTCACTTTAAAGGAAATTTGTAAGAAAATAGCTTCAATTGAATTGAAGGAATTGGAGCGGTTTTCCGTCTCGAATTCCGGGGAACGGAGTCGTACTTAAGGCTCGCAGCCGAGCCTATCACATCCAGAACATGCCTAGGAACAAAGGGAAATGCTTCACATACCTCGATAGCGCCTTACGCTCGCTTGGCGTCGACTTCAATTTCGTCCAAAATCTAGAAATGGTCAAGTTTACCAATTAGCAATTTCAAGCCTTTAGAACTTGAACTTTAACTCATACTTTTCTACAAAAATTTGGGCAACATCTCCCCTATACATACCACATCCCCGAGATTGACTCGGCTCCAAACATCAACAACCAACCAAACAACAATACCAACAACATCCATAAGTAATCAAAATGCGTTCTACATAAATAATCTTCTTTCCGCATAGTTTAAAAACTTTCATTCAAACTTCACATTGTCAAACTAGTATCCACATTTTCCATATCCACTAACTAATTCAAGATTGTTCAAATGCATTCCAATAGCCTTCCAAACAATATTCATGAATTCAAGTATTCCCGCCAATTCCATATTCTACCCAAAGTTTCTACCAATTGCAACGAAACTTCCAAATCACATTGTTTCTTTCCAAATTCGTTACCAACAATCGTAATTCACATTTAGGATCTTACTTCCACACTTATATAAAAATCATATAAAATTCACATAATTTCTCATAATTACATACAAGAAATCCCAACACCAATTCAAGTCATGAAGCCTTTATTTGCGACACAAAGGTCACAACGACACAACTAACAAACCAAATAAACTTGAATTCATTTCTCCCCCACACCCACATAGCTCACGGCCAAACACACCATTTACACACACACAAACTATGCACACACACACACCATACTTCCATAATTCTCATCTAATTCTAATCATTATAACATATATACTTATTCCATAACATGAAACATAGAATTCATACCTTTCCTTCAAATTCCAACTTTCCGCAAACGTGGTTCTTCAGCCAAACTAGTTATACCACGTTGAAGAGCGTCTTGAACTTGTTACTAATTCAAGAAGAACAAGATTTTTGGATTGAAGGCTAAATTTTTTTTTTGTTCTTGGTTTGGCCGAGAGGCCTCTTAGGCTTGAGCTCTCAAGTTTTCTTCTTGTTTCATGAATCTTCTAGAAAATGAACACTTGGCCCCTTTTTATTATAATTCTTGATCACATGATAAATCACATGACCAATTTATGGGCTTGGGCCTTTAGTTGGCCGGCCACCCCAATTGGGCCTCTAATTTGTAAATTTGTTTTTTTTTTGGGCCAGCCCGGTTGGTCACTAGTTGGACCTAGCCCACTGACCTTTCGACCTTAAAACATCCATATCTCCTTGTACCGACGTCGCCTGGGAGCCCACGACCTACCGTTGGAAAGCTATTTCAATTATCTACAACTTGTATATCTGGGTATGTTCCCAAATTCCAGACTTATAATGCCGTTTTTCCCCTCCAAGTCAGGTCATCCGAAAACGTTTTCTTAAAAATGTTCGTTTGGAGGGCTTCCACTTTGATTTGGCCCCAGGGCCCTTCACGAGTTGTGTTTAAATTTACATATACGATTCATATAACTTTTCACATGTCCCAAAAAAAAATCTTGGCGTGTGGGCCCCACCTCACCTTACAAATAATTCGACGTTCGAAAATGCAGAATATAACAGACGGTACCCCTCGTCCATTACCGAGGACAAACTTGATCTAGTCCAGGATGATTGAGGATGGGATAACCGTCCGGTACGAGTTTTTGCCCCTGGACCTGATGAATCAATCACCGACCATCGAGAGGGCTTCTTATACGTTTACACCTATCCTTTCACACTTAGGCTCGACCCCCCGATCGATCCGGTTATTTTAGATATATGTCGGACTTACAATGTAACCCTGGCCCAGATTGGTCCGATTGTCTGAAGAACTGTGGCCTGCCTCCGGCTGTTGGCCAATAACTTGAAAAAGGAGTTCACGCTGGCTCACTTCATCTGGTTATACTCCCCGAGGTTGTTCCGGGGGGGGGGGGTGTAATAAAGCTCGCTAAGCGAAGCCGGAACCCAATCTTTTCAAAGATAGACGAAGATAGAGACCGGGGTTGGCTGGAGCGTTACGTCTGGGTGAGGACCGCGGACATTATTCCAGCCAACCACATGCCCTTCCCGGAGAGGTGGAATGATAATCGTAAGTCTCAGTTCTTTTAATAATTGCTTTTGAATGCTTTGTCAAACATTAGTCCTTTCACATTCTCACTATTTGTCCCCTTCTTTATACCAGCCATGGCGTGGATACCTCCGGCTGTCCGGAACATCAACGAATGGGTTAGTGCTCTCCTTAGCCAACACACCCACGAAGCACGGACATGGGGACTCCTGTCACGTGGCCGATGGGTCGCACAAAACCACGGATATACTTTGCTTCTATCGGTATTCATTGCATTTTCTACCTTTCCCTTTCGTAACATCTTCGGTATTCAGGTTTACCCAAGGGCTCGGTGAACCCAAGACTGGAGCCAGCGGCCGAACCCGCTGTGTCGGCACCCGAGTTCGATTCAGCGGGTACATCCTGTATCATTGCTGCCGCTAACAAGAGAAAAAAGCCCTCGGACAAAGGGCAGAACCGAAGAAGAGGGCGAGAAGCGTCGTTCGGACTCTAAGAGACGAAACAGAGTCCGAGATCCTCGTTCAGAGGATCGGTGTGACCCCTTACGTTGCTTCTATTCCGGAGGAGGGTACCACCATTTCATCACTTCCTTCAGCCGGGGAAGGACCGTCAGCTCCGGCTTTGCACACAGGTGGGGAAAAAGTTCATTGCCCGACTCCTCTAAGGTCGATTGAATTTATTGATATATCAGGTGATGGTTCATCCGAGGAAACCCCCCAGCGAAGGACCAGAAGGTCCAGGCATGTGCTAGCAGCCGAAGCCGATTAGAGGGCTGAGCCGATCCCTGGAGATCGAAGTTCCAGTGGATGTGGGCCCACTGCCCGGCTATGATACTGGTGCAACTTTCGAGATCCCTGCCTCTACCAAGGCTGCTGAGGCCGCTCCGGGTTCATCAACTCCAGCTTCAAGGTCGGATAATTTTGATGACA
The DNA here is from genome assembly GCF_019175385.1 of Lycium barbarum. Lineage (NCBI taxonomy): Eukaryota > Viridiplantae > Streptophyta > Magnoliopsida > Solanales > Solanaceae > Lycium > Lycium barbarum. The sequence goes on along the minus strand of NC_083348.1, from coordinate 500,071 downwards.
TGTTCTCTTATACTCCACCTGATACCGGGGAAGCTGTCAGTTTTGGACATCTCCCTATCCCTCGAGTCACGAGGGCGGCTAGCCGGTCCACCGAGATTGGTGTTAGGGATAGCCTGGTGCGCATATTTTCGGCTCCAAGTGTGGAACCTAGGAGGACAAGATCGGCCGTGATTACGGTCCCCGAGGACTGCAGCTTTCTATCTCGTCCGGTGGGAGTAGAAGCTACCTGAGGCCCCTCGTCTCGGACTCGGACAAACGGAAGATGAACGGAGTCCCCTGGCAGTGTCTCATTAACGAGGGCATGCACGCGGGCAATCGAGTAAGTTGGTCAGCCATCCTTACATAATTTATTGGGAATTTTAGTTTCTCGTTTATACGAGTTTTAAATTCTTGTTTCTTTTACAGAGTGCAGTACTTGTTAAAGAAGCCTTCGTCCGCGCTCAGCAAGAAGTTGACGATCTTAAGGGCTAGCTGGATGCCCAAGGTCAAGAAACGGAGAAGTTCCAGCACCTTTTGCGGGTGAAGGAGGATGAATTGAACCTAGTTGTTGCCCTTTCCAACCTTCAACCCGAGCTCGACGCGGCGAAGGCTTAAAACCTTCGATTAGAGAATGCGTTGGCCGATATGGTCGAGAAGAATTGGCTTCTAGAAGCGGACAAAGTCAGCCTTAGTTAAGATAACGCTCGTTTTTCTTCGAGGCTTGGTGAGCTCGAAACCACTATCTCTCAACTCCGGGGGGGGGGGGGGGGGAGCTTGACTCGGTCAAGACTGATGTTGTGAACATGGCTGAAAGGCATCGGCTACTTGAATTCGAGAGTGTTAAGTGTTATACCCCATTTTAACCGGGTTAAATTAGAAGTACAACATTTTGGTGATTCCTCTTTTTTGTTTATTTTAAGGAGTCGCCACCTAATTATTTATGGTGAATTAGTACACCTAAAGCTAATTAAAGTGATTATCTAAAGTTGATTTTATTTTTTAAGTCTACGAAACCAAAAGATTCTAGGTAAGGGTTCAATTAGTCTAAAGGGAAGGTATTAGGCATCCTTTAAGACCCATTAACAATGGTTAACCGACCGGACTTATGATTAGTTAGGCTAAGTGTAAATATAGTATTATAGAAAAGAACGTAGCTTTGTAAATGTGGCTAAAGTTATAGATAGACCTATAAGAATGCTATTTGAAATAGGACTTGTGGAAAATAATTATTTGTCTAAAAGAGTACTTCTACTACTATTTTAAAAATACAACTTATAAATGTTGTTAAGGTTTTAAACGAAAGTATAATAGTGTTGTTTAAAATAATACTTGTGGAGGAGATTCAATAAACGTGAACTTTAGATAAAAAATTATATTGTATGAATATTGCGATGTAGAAAAGCCTATACTTTTACTTAGCACTATTTGGCTAAGAAAAAAAATACGTACAATTGGATGAGGCTTATGAGAATGTTTATAGAATATACTTAAATTTATATTTACATATATATCTGCAAATATATATTGCATTACAATGGGAACTCTAGAGAATTGTTTGTAACGTGAACCATAGAGCAAGAACGGACATAGAACATACTTTTTTAATTTTTTTCTTGAAATGTTATAAAGACATGCTCTTGAAAATCAATAACAAGAAAACAAATGAATCTTATGGAATTGGTTGGTTTTCCTTAAATTAACTACCCATTATTAAACTAAACCCCACTAATTTGCTAAAGTTCATCTAAGTTAGGAAAATAAAATAAGATAAGATGTTAGTCATACAAAGCAAATAAAAATACACAACAATAAAAATAAGGACGAGAGTAAAAGAGTAAATGGGTTTGGCCCATTTATTAAGGCCCAACTGCTGGAATTGTTCACATTATTGGGCTTAGGCCCAGTATCTTTCTTTATATTGATGCTGCATGCTGTTCCTGTCTATTGGGCTTTGACCCAGATTTTTGTTTTCTTGTTTGGCTACGGATTGGGCTGACATAGGAGGAGTTACGTTGGGCTTTGGCCCATCGCCAAAATGCGAGAGAAAACGAGTCCGAGGGACTCGTATACGGAGGTCATGCATAAAAAAACGAAAGAAAAGGATTAGTATATGATAAATGAATAAAACTAAGCATACATAAGGTAAACTCAAAGGAGGACAGATTAATAATTCATATACGTACTATGTATATCTAGTATATTCCATATTCATAGGGAACATAGAAGCAATCTGTTAATTACTCAAAAAACCTTTAATTAATCAGTGAAGTGCTCAGAATTAATAAATTAACGATTTCCAAGCTAACAGTAAGAAAATAGATTAACACATGCAGCAACCCACAATTCACAAAGACAGACACGATGATGGGCATTAAAACAACAACATAGGGAATTCTACGAGCATGACCATGGTTCCTAACAACCAACATAACAGCCCAGCATACAAGTTAACTACAACTCTAGTGTCTTATTGTACTCAAATAGAACTAAACACAATAGTCTAATAAACTGCTGCACAGTAAAGATAAAAAAATACTTTACAGTCTCATTTCGGATTAAACGAGTACCAGAACCAGTGCATTGTGTGTGTGCAATAACCACGCATAGAAGTCCAGCATACATTCAGCAATACTCATGAGAACATTCTCCAGATTAGCAACATAGAAAGGTGAGATGAACATATATCTAACTAGCAAGCAGACTTAAATGCTACCAATTAACACAACTGCTAGATCTTGTAGATCACTCATCAAGGCATGAATCAAATGAATTATCATGTAATAGTTTTTAGAATGTCAACTAAGTATGGGAATCCACATCAAATACATATGACAAGGCAATTGAACACATGATGGCAGACAGCCCAAATGATAACCTCTCACCATAGTTATCTTAGTATCTCAATAACCAAACCAAACATTCATCTACACAGGAACTTATACCTAGTCAGGATGGACATCAAACGTGCATGAAAAGGGAGGGCAACCCACAGTAATGCATTGATCAGGTTAGAACAAACAACATTATAACAAGTGTCTAATAATGAGGTTATGAACAGTTAGTGGATCACTGAATGTGTACAGACAGAAAGGAGACAATCTCTCAGATTCTCTTAGCAAATAGATATTTAAGCAGAGTTATTTGGTCTTGATAACATAAGGGGAACAATCTCTTTGCAAGTTCATACAATGTATTTAAAACAGCGTACAAGGATTTTGAAGAAGAAACATGTACTGGTATAGGGGAAAGGGAAAGGGGTTAAACAGGGTATACTAGGATTCTTGATTTCATTCTAGGTAAGACACATATAGCATATTTGCATAGCATTTTCCACAAGATTATTTATTAGTGTAGAAGCCAAGAAACTGGTTAATGGAACAAGATGTATGCATATTTGACACTGATGAAGATGAGACAAAGATCATATGCAATGATAAGTTCAAATCCTCCAAATTCGATACACAAATAATTGCTAGCAGGTATATAATGCAAGCAAGTTTGTCATAAGCCTTAAATAACATGGTCAGACACTGCAGACATAAAAATCACACTTGGACACAACAGACAGGATTGAATTAATCTTTCTGTTATTTAATACAATTTCAGAACTAGACTGATGCAAGCTAGTTCAAGAAACAAACAACTACCATGATTGAGAGGACCAAGAAAGGCTGTTTGATCTAAAGCTACTGAGATACCAACAGTTGGACAAAAAATTTAGGTAAGCAGGATTAGTATTTTTCTTGACATTTCAAACTTTGATTAAGAGTTAAACATGTGGAATGATAACATAATCTCATATTATTCAAATTTGCAAGGAAAGACTAACACGCACAGATTCAAAAGGGCAGGGAAGTAAACAGTGTTGGGTAAAACACAAAGCAATGATCACACATGTACATAGATATCAAGTTACATGAATTGAATCAACATGAGTTTGATTGAAGAATACACTGACTTTAAACACCAAAATCACCTTAAACGAAAACCAGCAAATGACTAAACTAATCTAAATAGGTCCAAACAAACATGACTATGTCAAATTAGAGATCAAACACCATCATCATAATCATCCCCCCTCGTAAACTCGTGCGAACAATCTAAATGCCAACAAAACTGAAATTAAACTAAACTAAAATTAAGACCTAAACAAATAGATTCTGTAAAACTAAACTGCAAAACCTGAACTAAATTAAGACACGATCATACAAACATCATTAAAACCAAAATCAAACTAACCAATCCTGAACATGCTCGATACTACAAGTCATAAACTAAGATTCAACCAAATGAAACAAGCATGCGTGAACATATAACTACTTCTTAACCTACTAAACTGAAATTAAACTACTTAAAGAAAGATCGTTTACCTTCTTCGAGTGCAGTGAACTAGGCTCGATCCACAGAGCTACACTCGAATAGATTCAAATCCCAGATCGAAACGGATCCGAAAGTTTTTCGTGTGAGAAAATGTTTAAGAACAGGTAAAAGCGATTTATCAAATGGTGTGAAACTTAGAGTAGGCTACTGATTGAAAAATATCTTTGAAAACGTTGAGTAATCCCCGGCTAAAGTTCACCGGAAAAGTAAAAATCAAGTTCGGAAGATGGTGGGTGTCCCTGAAAAAATGAATTCCCCCCTTAATGTCGAGTAATTCCTCTCCCTTTATAGAGTGAGGAGAGAGAGTAGCGGGGGACAGAGAGGAATGGAGGAGGCAGAAGAGTGAGGGATAGAGGGAAGTGGAAGGGAGCGTGAGAGAGAGAGGGGAGCGGGAGGCGGTGATGACGATGAAAGAGGGAGAGAGTAGGGTAAAGAGGATGAAACAGAAGGGGTGCGGCTGAAAAAGGGAAAGGAGAAAGAGAAAGAGAGGTAGGGATTAGGTTTAGGAAAAGATATTGGGTCGGGTCGGGTAGTTATTTGGGCTGGACCGGGTAGGGAAATAATGTGGGCTGGTCCGTTTGAGTAGTGAAATGGGTAATGGGCTAATAATTTGGCTGACAATTATTGATCCTTCCTCCTCTATTTAATTATTTTTTGGGCTTAACAACTAGTACAATATATACTATGTGAAGACAATAATTAATATGTAGAAAAAATAAGGATTTAACAAAGTATTATCTTGTAATTAATTTAACGAGTTCAAACCCGAAAATGAAACGATGACGAACCATTTAAAATTTGTGATAAAGTAATACTAGTAATATTGATAGTAAAGTAGTGAAAATGAAAGTAATGATATTAATAGTAGTAGCAGTAAAAACAATAGTGAAAATAAAGTGTTTAGCTCGTCAATGAATTTAGAAGCCCGAGTAAAATAAATTGAAATAAAGGAGGGACAAAATTGGGTGTCAAAATTAAGTACAAGGAGAGGATGAGGGTGTTCGAGCAAAAAGCCGAGGAGAGGTCCAGGATATGTGACGAGCTGAAAACCGAACTCGAGGAGACGGCCGAGGCTAATGACCTTCTCCAAGCTGAGCTCGAGTCGGCCACACAAATCCAAAGAGTCTTTGAAGAAGAGCGGGATGAACTAGTGGCCAAGCTAGCCTAGGCTGAGGCCGATTTGGTAGAAGCCCTTAGGAGTGTGGAGGCTGTCGAGGCTGATACCATGATTGCGGTGAAGTATGAACGGTGAAAGTCTCGGAGGGTCACCCTTGAGCAAGCCGAGCAAGGCTTTGCGGATCTCCCGGCCCTGATACTCGAAGCTAAAAGGGTCGAGGAAGAAGATAAAAGAGCCCTCGATACTGACTCCGAAGACTCCGAGTGGACAATGTCCGAACACTCCGGATCTAGCCATACCAAATAGACCAGGGCCATTATTTAGCCTTTATTTTGTTTTTTGCCTTTTTGGCTTTTGTTTTTCAACTTCGTAGGGGTTTCCGGTGTAAAAACCTTATATAAATGGAACATGCATTTTTCCTGATTTTCTTTATTCTTTTGCTTGAATGCTTATGACTTTTGCCCGAATTGTCGGTCTGTTTTAAGGATAAGCAGAGACTCGGAGTCCTTATTTCAGACTGTACCTAAGTATTGGCTTTTCTCTTCGTCCGGTACGTTTTGTCCGGGAATTTGACCGAGTGGTTTGCCCGTGGGACTTATCTAATGCTTTGTGAATTCAGACGTCTCCGAATCACGTTAGGCATTTTTTAGGGCTGGTATTTTTTGGCTATTCACTTGACATAGATTAGGTTCAGACACCTAAATCCCAGCCTTAGCAAATTTTGATGTAGCAGTCCCCATTCGAGGGTGTTTAAAGATTTTAGCTCGATTCATTATGACCTTGTTGCCTTTGTCGAATTTCGATCGTAGTGCCCGGAATAGGGTATATGAATGAAGCAATGCCGAAATATGGTGGTAATCACCGGGGCAGGGTGTTTTAACAAGAAGATATCCGAAATACAGTAATCCGAACTTTCGATAATCTTTGTATTGCAAGTATTTGTACGTACATGATATGAGGATTTTTTCCGTTTCCTTCTGCTTTTGCCGCAGCAAATACTAAATGGACATGATTCATTCTGATCGTTTGGTCCTTACATTGAAACCTAATACAGAAGGTCCGGTTTTGATTTTGCCGTAGCAAATACTAAGTGGACACGATTCATTCTGATCGTTTGGTCCTTACGTCAGAACCTAATACAGAAGGTCCGGTTTTGGTTTGTTGAGCTCCTCTGTTTTTGATTAACCGGGGTAAACCTCGATGTAGGAATAGTAGTCCCCTAGTGTTTATCCGAGCTGCAAGATCGGGTAAGCATTATCAAGTCCCTGCTCGTAGGGTGTGGCCCCGAGTTTTCGGGCGTTTGTCCTTATCTTTGTCAAGTAACACGTTGTACTTGTTGCCTCATTTAAAACCTTGTCGGAAAACCCAATTTAGGACAAAACCGTACTAAGGAAAAGAGTGCAACACGTGTTTTCAGACCTAGATCCTAACTTTATCCGGTACTTGACTTCCTACAAAAAATAAAAAGGTTAATAGATAAACACGAGGTGTCCATACCTTAGCAGTAGTATCTCTTCAAATGAGCCACATTCCAGTTATTGCGCAACAGTTGCCCGTCTATGGATTCCAGCTGATACGATCCTTTGCCCGTTACCTCGGTTGTCTTTTACGGTCCTTCCCAGTTCGGACTCAGTTTTCCTTCGTTGGGATTCTTGGTGTTCAAGGTAGTTTTCCGAAGCACCAAGTCCCCAACTTGGAAATGTCAAAAATTGGCCCTCCGATTGTAGTACCTTTCCATTCTCTGCTTCTGGGCTGCAATATGGACCAACGCGTTTTCACGAAGTTCATCCGTGAGATCGAGTTTTACGGCCATGGCCTCCTTGTTTGACTCCTCGATGGTATACCTGAACCGGAGACTCAGTTCACTAACTTCTACGAGAACGAGGGCTTCGGCCTTGTAGACCAACGAGAAAGGTGTTTCTCCCATGCTTGATTTCGATGTGGTTCTGTAAGCCCACAATACCTCCGGTAGTACTTCCCTCCAGTGATGCTTTGACGCTTCAAGACTTTTCCTCAGATTTTGAATTATTGTTTTATTCATGGATTCCTCCTGTCCGTTCGTACACAGGTGATATGGGGTTGATACGATTTTCTTGATCTTCAACCCTTCGAGGAAATCATTGACTTTGCCGCCCACGAACTGAGGACCATTATCACAAGTTATCTCGGCCGGGATGTCGAAACGACAAATAATGTGGTCCCATATGAAGTCAATGAATTCCTTCTCTCTAATTTTTTCGAAGGCCTGCGTTTCAACCCATTTGGAGAAATAGTCAGTCATAAACAAAATAAAATGGGCTTTATCTGGTGCCCATGGCAATGGACCAACAATGTCCATTCCCCACTTCATGAAGGGCCAATGTGACACCACCGAATGCAGCAACTCCCCGGGCTGATGAATCATCGGGGCATGTCTTTGACACCCGTCACATTTTCGGACAAAATTCTTTGAATCTTCCTCCATCCGGTTCCAGTAGTAACCGACTCTGATAATTTTTCGGACCAGGGCTTCAGCACTGGAGTGGTTGGCGCAGGTCCCCTCGTGCACTTCTCTTATCACATACTCCGTTTCTCCGGGACCCAAACACTTGGCCAGGGGTCCAAAGAAAGACCGTCGATACAATTGGCCGTTTACCAAGCGGAAACGCGCAGCTTTTGTCCTTAGTGACCGTGATTCTTTTGGGTCACTCGGGAGCTTTCCATCTCGCAAGTAGTCGACGTACTTGTTGCGCCAATCCCAAGTTAAACCCATTGTGTTTATTTCGGCATGTCCGTTTTCTATTGATGTATTCATCAAGTGCACCGTAGTCCCGGGTTTGATTTCTTCCCCCTCGACTGAAGATCCCAAATTAGCCAATGCATCTGCTTCGCTGTTCTGCTCTCTCGGTACATGCTGCATGGTCCATTCTTTAAACCGGTGTAGTATCACTTGAATTTTTTCCAGATACCTTTGCATCTGTTCGTCCTTGACCTCGAAGACGCCATTCACCTGGTTAACGACCAAGAGAGAATCGCACTTTTCCTCAATTATTTCGGTCCCCATACTCCGGGCTAATTCCAAACCTGCAATCATAGCCTCATACTCGACTTCATTGTTAGTCAATTTAACAGTTCTAATGGATTGTCGAACGGTATCCCCGACGGGGGTTCTAAGGACGATTCCTAGCCCGGAACCTTTGAGGTTCGAGGCTCCGTCCATGTGTAGCGACCAAATACCCAAAGCTTTCCCCGAGGTTAGCAGAAGTTCTTTCTCAACCTCGGGGACCATAGCCGGGGTAAAGTCTGCCACAAAATCGACCAAGATCTGGGACTTGATGGCCGTCCGAGGCTTGTATTCGATATCATATCCGCTAATCTCTACAGCCCATTTAGTTAGTTTACCCGATAATTTCGGTTTATGCATGATGTTCTTTAGGGGGTAGGTAGTCACCACACATATCGGATGGCATTGAAAGTAAGGCTTGAGCTTTCTAGAAGCACTTACCAATGCCAATGCCAACTTTTCCAAGTGGGGATAACGAGTCTCCGCATCCCCTAAAGTTCTACTCACATAGTATATAGGGAATTGCGTACTTGATTCTTCTCGGACTAAAACACCACTTACCACTACCTCGGAGACAACAAGGTAGAAAAAAAGTTGCTCGTCCGCTTTTGGTGTGTGTAGTAGCGATGGGCCAGACAAGTACCTTTTCAATTCTTGCAAAGCTCTTTGATACTCCGGTGTCCAAACGAAGTCGTTTTTCTTCCTTAGTAAGGAGAAAAAGTGGTGACTCTTATCCGAGGACCTCAATATGAAACGACTCAGCGCTACTATCGTTCCGGTGAGCCTCTGCACTCCATTGACGTTATTAACCACCTCAATATCCTCGATGGCTTTGATCTTATCCGGGTTGATTTCAATCCCCCGGTTAGACACCATGAAACCCAAAAAATTACCAGACCAGACATCGAAGGCCCACTTTTCCGGGTTAAGCTTCATGTTGTATTTGCAGAGTACATCGAAGGTTTCCTGCAAATGCTTTAAATGGTCCTCTGTTTCCAGGGACTTGACCACCATGTCGTCAATATAAACTTCTATTATTTTCCCTAATTGTTCTTCGAACATTCCATTAACTAGGCGTTGGTAAGTCGCACCGGCGTTTCTAATCCAAAAGGCATGACGTTGTAACAGTAATAAAGGATGTTTTATCTTGATCCTCTGGGTGCATCTGGATCATTCTATCGATGTGAGGCAACGAAAATGAATCCTTCGGACATGCTTTGTTTAGATCCTTATAATCAATGCACATTCGAAATTTATTACCTTTTTTCGGCACCACCACTACGTTAGTTAACCAATCAGGGTACTTTACCTCCCGGATAGAGCCTATTTTTAAAATCTTCGTTACCTCATCTTTTACGAAGGCGTGTTTCGCCTCTGCCATGGGCCTTCTCTTCTGCTTCACCAGGGGAAACCTCCCGTCTAAGCTGAGCTTGTGAGTTGTCACATCCGGTGGCACATATGTCATATCTATATGGGACCATGCGAAGCAATCGGCATTAGCTCGAAGAAATTTAATTAACTTGTTCCTGAGCTCCGAGGTTAACCCCGTGCCTAGGTATACCTTTCTGTCCCGTAGATATTCGAACAGGGTGATTTTCTCCAACTCCTCTACTGTTGACTTGGTTGCATCCGAATCATCCGGCAAGACGAATGATCTGGGTACACCGAAATCATCCTCTTCATATCCCGAATCCAACCCCGAGTGCTTTAGTTGTTATTTGGTGTCCTTGCCCCCGGTTGAATCTTCTTTCTTTTGATCCGATTTTTTGGGCCGAGGTGTCGCTTCCTCGACCGCGAACATCTCCTTTGCAGCGGGCTGTTCACCTCAGATGGTTTTGATCCCCTCCGGGGTCGGGAATTTCAGCAGCTTATGTAACGTCGACGGCACGGCCCTCGTGCTATGTATCCAAGGTCTACCCAGCAATGCATTATACTTCATATCTCCTTCGATTACATAGAACACCGTTTGCTGGATAGTGCCGTCAATGTTAACCGGCAAAGAGATCTCCCCTTTCGTGGTTTCGCTCGCCATATTGAACCCGCTGAGCACCCGGGCTACCGGTACGATTTGATCGAGTAGCCTTAGCTGTTCGACCACTCTCCACCGGATGATGTTGGCCGAGCTACCTGAGTCAATCAAAATACGTTTAACTTGTGATTTAAAGATAAGCATAGAGATTACCAATGCATCATTGTGCGGTAGAATGATGTCTTCTGCATCCTAGTTGCTGAAAGAGATGGAACCCTCGGGTAAGTAATCCGGCTGCGCTTCTCACGCACAATAGAAACCTTCGTTCGTTTCATCACCGGCCCTCGAGGGGTATCGGTACCCCCGATTATCATGTTGATTATATGCTGAGGCTCTACTGGTTTGGCCCGTTTATGAGATTCCCTTTCCTTGTAGTGGCCCTTAGCTAGTTCACTTAGCAGTTCCCGGAGGTGGCCATTCTTCAGTAATCGAGCCACCCCCTCTCTTAGCTGGCGGTAATCCTTGGTTCTGTGTCCATGGGTTTCATGATATTCACACATCACGCTCGGGTCCCTTGGCCTGGTTCTGACCTTAGAGGTATCGGCCATCTTGCGTCTGTGATATGGCCAATAGCCAAGACGAGGTCCGAAGTGTTGATGTGGAAGTTGTATTCCGATATCCTCGGCAAGTCTTTGTTGCTGGCCGAGCTTGCGGCATCGCTCCAGAATGAGAGACCTCGATTGTTCGACTGGAACTCGGCCCATCTATCACCCCGATCGGAAAATTGACTCGGGCCAACCCTTGACTTTTCCAACCTGAAGCTTGGCTTTTCGGAATGAGAGCATGGCCAATACCTTTCCCTTGATGGTCTGGACTCCGGCTCATAATTTTTTCGGGATCTCTCTGAGCTTTTATTCATATTCACGGGACCCGGGGGAAGCTCGAGTTGGTCATCCTCTGCCTGAATCTTCGACTCGTATCTGTTATGGACATCCGCCTAGGTCACAGCCTGGTATTCCAGCAAGTTTTCCTTTAGTTTGAATGAGGCCATCGAGCTTCATGGATTGAGCCCTTTGGTGAAAGCTTGTGCAGCCCATTCCTCCGGTCCAGAACCGGAGGAAGCTCCATTCGCTTCCTTTGGAACCGATTGACAAATTCACACAATAACTCATCATCCCTTTGGGCTATACGAAAAATATCCGCCTTACGAGCCTGCACCTTTTTGGCACCGGCATGAGCTTTTATGAACGTATCGGCGAGCATTTCGAAAGAAGTGATTGAATGCTCGGGCAGATAGTCATACCAAGTCAATGCTCCCTTTGACAGAGTTTCCCCGAAATTTTTCAGCAACACGGATTCAATTTCATCCTCTTCCACATCATTGCCTTTTATAGCGCAGGTGTATGAATTCACGTGTTCTTGAGGGTCCGTTGTGCCGTCATATTTCTGGATATCCGGCATCTTGAACCTCTTCGGGATCAATTTCGGAGCCGCACTCGGAGGAAAAGTACTCTGAATGTACCTCTTCAAATCCAGTCCTTTCAGAATAGGCGGAGCCCCCGGGATTTAGTCCACCCGAGAGTTATATGTTTCTACCCTCTTTTCGGTCGAGTCTACTCGCTTTGCCAATGTTTCGAGCATTCTCAGAACTTCGGTGGATGAACCAGCTCCGGACACATTGCTCTCAACCATCCGCATCTCGTCCCTTCTGGATTCAGCAACACCTTTCGCCCTCTCCGGGGTCGTTTTATCACTTTTGTTGTGCAACTGGGATATTGTGATTCCTTGTTCGGCAATCGCTGCTCTCTGTTCCTGCAACATTTCAAAAATTAAACGTAAGTCAATATTATCATCTGGGGTATCCGGTACTTTCCAGCCTTGTGTCCGGGACAAAGTAATTGAATTGTGAGTATTTAAAGGATCGGTGGCCGGCGGGGCGGCATTCTCCTGATTCACGGTGTTTTGCCGGTTGAGGCCCTCCCTCGAATTAACAAGGTTCGGGTCGGCGGGATTTGCTGGTAATCCTCGTGGCCCACTGTCTTCATTTTCGGCCACAATCTTGTTGTTGTTGACGTGACCAGATTGTCCATTGTTAGCCATTTGGTCCGTTTTTAGACGAACAAAAGAATTTTACGATCCTAACGGGTAAGTGATAGAAACCAACATCAAAGACCACTATTATCCTAGCCCCACGGTGGGCGCCAAACTTTTTACCCCGAATTTAGGTAATCAATTGAATTTGTAAATGAGGTATATGATATGTGGATGAGCTTTAATCTATTTGATTGGAAGAAAATGGATTTGGATATGCTATGAGCAAGTGAATAATAATCAATGGTTTGCACTAAATGTATGTATTAAATAATGTATGAGTATTGTTTAATTGAATAAAGCTAAAGAACACACTAAATCCGGATCAAAATTAGAGAATGAGAGGGGGAGATTTTATATATTTTGCTATTACAATGTTCTAGATCTGAAGAAGGCAACCCTTGAAAGTAGGGTAATGCCCCCTATTTATAGTTTTGCCTTATGGGTCTCATACAACATAAAACCCTTTTGAATAAATAAAAACCCTAAAAGGATAAGGTTGTCGTATGGTCTGACACCCGTACGATAGGCAGTACAATGTGGCAGAACGGTCTTGACGCGTGGAAATTGTGTAACGGATCACCCGGACCAACGGCCATGAACAACCGGGCCAACAGCCACGATCAACCGGACCAACGACCACGATCAACTAGGCTATGGAGAAACCGGACCAAACGATTTCCTTCGCTTTCTTCGAATCAAGCACTTCTCCGGTCCGAAAAAAAGTCTTAATGCTCGTGCTTGTTTCTTTCTTCCCTCGATCTCCGGTCTCACCGGTCTAGCATATGTCCGATTTTTACCTTATACAATTTTGTACTAAGTTGAAAATCTTCCAATGTAAAACAAATATATAATCAACTATTATAATTCAAATTAATGAATAAAATACAATTGTTTAAGGGAAAAACCAACTAAGGTAAAATTTAACAAAAATAAATAAATCTCTATTTAAGGGAGAAATCAACATTTTCTCAATTCGAAACTTACTGTGTTAGACTGTGCAGTCTTGTATATTCATTCAACAATTAGAGAAGCTATTATTTTTATTTTTAATTAATATTTAAATAGCTGACAACATAATTCGCCCTCAGATTTATCGGGATACACATGAAGTTAACTTGGACAAAATTTTATTTAAACAAAGAAAAGAAGAAAAGAGATGAAGAAAGATTAACATTTTATTTTCCCGGCACATAGCAATTGACACGTCGCATGTTTATTCCCAATTTTTCGATAAAAAATTCAACTAAAAGAAAAAAAAAATATGAGAATCCATTGACAATTATTAATTTTTAACTATGCACATACACAGCTAGAGCAATTGATAAGATATCATTCTACACTTCATAGAGTTTCGGAAGTCGCGTGACTTCTACAATAAACTACGACATAAGTTATTAATTAATGCAATTAAAGAAAGACAGAAAAGAAAATCATGTTGAATGAAAGAAAAACTATTTGAATCAAAAGCAAATAAAAAGACAAACGCAAGAATAGAGAAGAAAGGCATGTTTGCAACAATTGCCCGTATATGTAGACCTAAACAAATTGTCCGTATATGCGATCCAAGATATTACTACTTAAATAGAATTGTACTATAAAAATGAGACTTATATTTACTACATCGTGTAAATAAATAATTATATAAGGTAATATTGTAACTGATTTAGAAGTGTAAAATATTAGGACTTACCTAGTTGAAATAAGGAAAGACTTAATAACAAAACTAATTGTTTATTTTGAATTCTCAAATATTAGAGAAGTAGTAAATGACAATTTTGTCTATTGCAGGGTCTTTTAATGAAAGGAAAAAAGTTCAATCAATATTTTTAAGGCCCTTCATGCTTTTAATATAGTATAGATTAGTGATAATAATAACCATTAGGGTGAGTTATTAGTGGGTAAGGATCATTTTCTAATTAATGTGTCTTAATTATAAATTTAATAGCCACTTGGGCCAAACCGGGTAAATAGTGCAAAGTCGGATAAAAATATTGATTTGATCTTTTGCACGATTATCCTTCAAAGGCACTGGTCTTTAATTTTTGCCCCTCAAATTGGTGGTCTTTAATTTTTTACCTTCGCCAAATATCATGAGATTTGGCATTCGAAGTCTGGCTCAGTCCAAAAAAAAAAATTGCAAGACAGAGTTTCGTAGCAAAGTTAGGCCTATTCGGACCAAAGTTAGGCCTCAAGTAGAGTTTTAAATGCAAAACTCTACATCAGGCAGATAGAGTCGACAGAGTTTCAAACTCTATCTTAAGGTAGAGTTTTGCATGAGGCAGAGTTTGAGGCAAAACTCTGCCTTGCGAATTCAAATCTCTATCTTGCGAAACTCCTTTTTTTTTTACGGAGTTGGGGGCTCGAACTCAGAACCTCGGAGTATTAGGTGAAGGCCACAAATTATAGACCACCAATTTGAGGGACAAAAATTAAAGACCAGTGCCTTTGAAGGGCAATCCACACAAAAAAATGATTTAGATGGTTGGGGTGACATATACCATAAATATCTCAACATTTAATACTCTCTCTGTCCAATTTATGTGACATTGGGCCCATTTGTGTTAGCTTTAAAAAAGCAGCTTATAAATCGAAAACAGATTATAAGCCCAAAAAAAAAATGGGCTACCCCAACTTATTTTTTTTGTGCTTATTTTAATGATATCTCTCACATCCAACTTCCTTTGATTTCAACTAAAATAATCATGTAATAAGCCCTCACTTTGCAAAAGTTTAATTTCTCATATTTAAACTAATTAAGCATAATATCAGTCCCAAATATGTCGAAAAGATTATTCACAAGCTAACCCCCACATTTTATATGTCAACGCAGGAACTTCAATATTCATATTATTATGCTCGTAGAAGTAAGATCACAAATTAACACTACTTTGCATAATCTCGTGTAAGATCAACATGGCTTGATCAAATGCATAATTAATGTCACGGGCCGCCTCCTTCATAGTGTCAGCGGTACACTAATGGCCCGTGCGGCGCCCGTAGTCCAGGCGGACTACGAGCCAGCCTAATGATAGTCCCAGGACTCATGGCACGATCTTGTGTCCATGACTTTGGAGGCTTAGCTTCAGCGGTGCCGCTGGGTCGATGTCAAGGCCTTGGCCTTGCCTTGCTAGTATGCCCCTGTGGCATGTTTCATATGTTGTGTCTTTGCCTGCACTCACACCTGGGGTTGGCTACGGACATGACAGTCCCTCGCCTGGTGCTGAGCGAAGCTGGTGCGCGCACAGTCCAATCCTCAGGCTTGACACCGGTCTGGTGCCTGTGCACTTGAGCGGTGTGACACCTGAGTAGGGCAACTCTTGAATCCTTGGCCTGTATCATGTGTGTCCTTTGTAGTATGCCTATGATGAGGCTTTGCTAAATGTGGCCCTCGCGACATACTTCCGTCTTGCATGGTGCAGCGTCGCCCTACGACTGCACCTCTAGGCCAACGGACCCTTGCTCGCTAGACTGAACCTGAGCCAAGCTCACAAGTCAACACACGAGGTTCTCAGGAGAGGTGCCTCGAGTGTCCAATCGGCACGGAGGGCTTTCTCATTCTCAAGGATAGCCCGCAGGGCATGGTCGGTTCATACGTCAAGCCTCCGGCTCTTGTTGGGCGCCCAACGCTGGCCTGTGGCCGAGCGCCGCCCATAGAGTTGTGTAACTCGTATGGGTACCTAGGACCCTTTGGGGATGCCTAGGCAGGCCCTTGAGGTTGGCCCCCAAGGATGCTCACTTGGTGCGGCTTAATGGTGGCACGCACGGGGGAGGCTGGCTGAGCTGAGACACCTCTGCCCCCCTTATATATGCTTTAAAAATAAAAGCCCAAGTTTTAGCACTGGACATGATTCTGCCCGAGAATCATACTTGGCCTTTCTCAATGATCCGAACTCCAAATGAGGCGCCGTCTGTTCCTAACTCTTTCTCTTGACTTCCTTCACTCCTCCATGAAGTTTCATCTCATCCCCATGCTCGTGGAACGAGATATGGCCTTAGGGAGCTTTGACACTGACACTGCTCCTTGGCTAAGTCAAGACCTTAGGTAAATAATGTTAAAATGACTCCAAACTTGGTAATCATATTCAATAATATCCTAGGAAGGGTGTGTTCACCCGAAATCCCAAGATTCCATCCATAGCTCGGAAACGCTCGGGACTGACACTCAGGCTCGCACGGGGTCGCTCGTGCGTCGACGACCCGTGGGCTCATCCCGGATACTTGTGGAACTTCCTTGCTACTCTTAGGATATGCAATGGAGCATATCTATGATGATTGTGGACTCCCGTCCGTCGGCACCCATGTTGGTGCACGTCACCCGCACGGCTGACACTGCCTGCGGGGCTGACACTGCCTGTGCGGCTGACACTCGTTTGGCCCACTCGGGTGTGCCAGGTTGCGGGCGCCAAGGCACAATGAAGGCAGCCCGTAACATTCTCCCCCACTCAAGCTAGGCATCGTCCCCGATGCCTCATAACGCCAACGACAACCCGGAGTTTGACCCCTCGGGGTTTTACATCGCGGCCCCAAATCCTGCGGGTTCGCAACCCTTGTGTGTTTTTCTTAAAATGGAGTCGTGCCCGTGCACTGCTCCCCCAAGTTTCTCCCAAGTGTGCCTCTGCACTTCACCTCCCGGTGTTCACTTGGAAAGCGCCTCCGCGCTTGCACCCTCTGGTGGCTAACTTTGTGGTAACCTCGTTGTCAACCATGCCATGATCCTCACGGCAACTGATGCATCCTCTGGTGGGATAACTTTTAGTGATGGCACTCTTGCTAGCCACATGATGATTGTAGCAAAATGGAAAATCCATTTTGGAAGTCTGCTTCCAACTGATAGTTTACATATGAGACCTTCTCCCGACTAAGGCACTTAGTTTACAGCCAGTGGATGTACTGCTCCCTTTGTATCTTTAGCCCGGTTTAGGATTGGCACCCCTTGATGTGGCACATGCAACCCCCCACTATGTTTGGTGCGATCTCTTTGTTTTGCTTGTGGAAGATTTTCCTCCAATTGGAAATGCATGGACCCAATGTTGTTACAATGGATGAATACTCCCCCACATGGATGGCGGCAGTACTGAAATGATAGTGCTGATGTTCCAAGATATCTCATCTCTTGGTGAAACATTAGCGATGGAGCCCTTGGCGAGCAATGGCGCTCTTAGGAGAGCGATGCAGCTTTCGACGGCTGGTGACTGAGCCCTTGGCGGGCGATGACGCTCTAGGAGAGCGATGGCCGAGCCCTTAGCGAGCACTGGCGCGCTAGGAGGGTAATAGCTGATCCTGTGGCGGACGATGCAGCTCTCGGCGGATGATGGCTGAGCCTTTTGGTGAGCAATGGCGCTCTAGGCTAGCGATGGGCGAGCCCTTGGCGGGCAATATCCGATGATGGCGGCCTGATGGCCGATGATGATGGCAGCCTGATAGCCGATGATGAGGGTGCATGTCTGCTGACCCTATGTCTGCCGATGACTTGATGACCATATGACTGGCGATGATCTGATGATATGATGACTCATATGCGAATCCCTTGGTATGGCACCAATATCGTGATGATAGCCTGATGGCTATTGTGGGCATCCCTTGGTGTGGCGCTCTCGCCAACCATGCTATTAGGGACCCTCTTCTCTTGTGGGCAACTCACCTCGTTGGGTGTATAGCAAGGTCAAGTACTGATATCTTGACTCGGAGTGACTTGCAATTTGAGCCAATGTCCTGATGGACAAATTGTGACCGCCATAACGGCTTGCTTATTCCATGGCATTGGTGGTTGCTTGACGCTCAACTCTAACCCAATCTGCATATAATGTGGCCTCTGGAAAGACCATGCTGCACCATGGCCTCTTCGGTAACTCATATGTTTAGTACCCTGTGGTACTGAGAAGAGCTCTTGCAACGTACTCCTGGTGAGTACTTGATGTTTTTCTCTGCTTGAGAGGAGATAGCTTCCTATATGCATGACCAGAGGTCTTTGTTCTCAAATTGATCCTCATATGCTTGATGCCCGATTCTCCAGTGTGGTACCTGTGTTACCGTCCTGGTTGTTCGGTATCCCTTGGTTATACTTTGGATGGATCACATTCTCAAAATTGAAGCTTAGCTATTCCCCATTCTTATGTTGTTCAATGATCTTTGCCTCCTCACCTTAGTGATTCAGCATGATGGAATTCCTAACCCACGCGTCGTGGATTGGTGACTGTCCACAATGCCTCCTGCTATGCAATCAACTTAGTTTTGGTGTTGTTCCAGTTTAACAACACAATGTGCGACATATGCCTCCCCACGCTCAGTGGTTTGGCTCCTTGATGACATTGCCTCCCTACGTGGTAGTTCGGCTTTTTCCTGATCCTGTTTCCCCCTTTAACTGGTTTGGCATTCCATTACAAACGTGGTGGATGGTTCCACGTGCTGATTATGACATATGAACTCCCCCGCAAAGAAGCCTTCTTGCGGGTCTTTCCTTACGTTGTCGCGGCTTGTTGGCGCGCCCCACTCTAGCTCGGTATCACCCAATGTCTAGAGCTCAAAATTTAGAGGTCGCTCTCCCTCCATAATGATAGGTACGATGATAGGTTATTGGCGATAGCTCGCCTCCCGTAACACGCAACCTTGATAATCACAAGCTGGGGTTTTGCCCCTTGCTTTAGGCGTATAAGCCCATTGATGTTGATGGAATTGCCTTCCGTTGCTTGCGACCTTTATGATGGCTAGGCGTCTGATGTTTGTAGTTCCCGCAATTGTGTGCCCTCAGGCAATGCTTATGGTCCACCCTTCATCGAGGACACTCGAAAAGATGCAGTTGTCATGTACATGGACAAAAAGACCTTGACTGGGCAAGTTTTTGGTGCACTCACCGTCTCCTCCTGATGTCTCAGCGAGTCCATGATTCTCTGAATAAAGCTGTAACCGACTGCCAACAGAGTTTATATAACAATGATGGATGTGGACGTATCCCCAGTAGCATACCCCAATGGTGCTACCTGCTGGCCAGGTGCGTCTCAATGGAATCCCTCTGAAATTAGTGCTCATTGTGTTAAAGCCATCCTTGAAGGACGTCGATAAAATTCGGATGCTTCAACATGAAATCACCTTATGCAACCGAAGGCGAAATCAACGGTTATGGCATGACCTGATTCTGGAAAAAAAAATGTGGTTTATGGTTGATGAAGAAAATTTTAACGGAAACTGAATGCAACCAATCTCCTTTTTTCAGTGGCATCTGGTTCGCTGACTTGATTGGCATTAAGAACATCATTTCCTGCCTTAATAGGAACTCTGCACTGACATTCAATAATGTGCTGATGATATGATCTCTGTGCTCTGATACCAACTGTCATGGGCCGCCTCCTTCATAGTGTCAGCGGTACACTAATGTCCCGTGCGGCGCCCGTAGTCCAGGCGGACTACGAGCCAGCCTAATGATAGTCCAATGACTCATGGCACGATCTTGTGTCGATGGCTTTGGAGGCTTAGCTTCAGCGGTGCCGCTGGGTCGATGTCAAGGCCTTGGCCTTGCCTTGCTAGTATGCCCCTGTGACATGTTTCATATGTTGTGTCTTTGCCTGCACTCACACCTGGGGTTGGCTACGGACATGACAGTCCCTCGCCTGGGGCTGAGGGATGCTGGTGCGCGCACAGTCCAATCCTCAGGCTTGACACCGGTCTGGTGCCTGTGCACTTGAGCGGTGCGACACCTGAGTAGGGCAACTCTTGAATCCTTGGCCTGTATCATGTGTGTCCTTTGTAGTATGCCTATGATGAGGCTTTGCTAAATGTGGCCCTCGCGACATACTTCCGTCTTGCATGGTGCAGTGTCGCCCTACTACTGCACCTCTAGGCCAACAAACCCTTGCTCGCTAGACTAAACCTGAGCCAAGCTCACAAGTCAACACACGAGGTTCTCATGAGAGGTGCCTCGAGTGTCCAATCGGCACGGAGGGCTTTCTCATTCTCAAGGATAGCCCGCAGGGCATGGTCGGTTCATACGTCAAGCCTCCGACTCTTGTTGGGCGCCCAATGCTGGCCTGTGGCCGAGCGCCGCCCATAGAGTTGTGTAACTCGTATGGGTACCTAGGACCCTTTGGGGATGCCTAGGCAGGCCCTTGAGGTTGGCCCCCAAGGATGCTCACTTGGTGCGGCTTAATGGTGGCACGCACGGGGGAGGCTGGCTGAGCTGAGACACCTCTGCCCCCCTTATATATGCTTTAAAAATAAAAGCCCAAGTTTTAGCATTGGACATGATTCTGCCCGAGAATCATACTTGGCCTTTCTCAATGATCCGAACTTCAAATGAGGCGCCGTCTATTCCTAACTCTTTCTCTTGACTTCCTTCACTCCTCCATGAAGTTTCATCTCATCCCCATGCTCGTGGAACGAGATATGGCCTTAGGGAGATTTGACACTAACACTGCTCCTTGGCTAAGTCAAGCCCTTAGGTAAATGATGTTAAAATGACGCCAAACTTGGTAAGCACATTCAATAATATCCTAGGAAGGGTGTGTTCACCCGAAATCCCAATATTCCGTCCATAGCTCGGAAACGCTCGGGACTGACACTCAGGCTTGCACGGGGTCGCTCGTGCGTCGACGACCCGTGGGCTCATCCCAGATACTTGTGGAACTTCCTTGCTACTCTTAGGATATGCAATGGAGCATATCTATGATGATTGTGGACTCCCGCCCGTCGGCACCCATGTTGGTGCACGTCGCCCGCACGGTTGACACTGTCTGCGGGGCTGACACTGCCTGTGGGCTGGCACTGCCTGTGCGACTGACACTGCCTGTGGGCTGGCACTGCCTGTGCGGCTGACACTCGTTTGGCCCACTCGGGCGCGCCAGGTTGCGGGCGCCAAGGCACAATGAAGGCAGCCCGTAACATTAAGCATGAAACAGATTCATCCAAAAAGAGAACATTTACTGTACTTTAATAAGTGTCAACATAGAATCAAACATTCAAAAAATATATTATGTTCTTCACAAGTCACAAGAAAATCTTCAAATTTTTCAAGGCTTTAAACCTTTAATCAATCTCAAAATTGTGTCTATATAAAATACGGAAAAAGGCCTAAAATGCCACTGAACTATCATTTTTGGTACAATAATAACCTTTATCCACCTTTTGGGCCAAAAATGCCACCACCGTCAAACTTTTGGCTCTAAAATACCCATATTTTTAACAACCCCCACTGAAATTAAAATTAATGAATTTATTTATTATGCAGCGCGATTCTATTAGCTAATTTTGAAATGATTCAAATTATTTAAAATTTCAACCCAAACTCCGATCCATCTAAGAGCCATACTGTAACACCTCGTAACTTCGGGCGAAGGTTTGACTCATAAGATGATAATATAATGGAACCAATATGAGGGTTATAGGAAGTGTTTTGAAAACCAATTAAGTCATAAGAAATGTCTTTGGGCAAAGAAAAGTTGGAAGCCACTCTACGGGGCATGTTTGCAAGTGAGTTTATAGAAGGTCTTACTTCCAACGACCATAACCCCTCTATTAATTTGGAATTTGGCAAAACTTCCTTGCTGAAAGTTGTATCCCTTTGAAATAGCTTTCCAACGGTATATTATGGGTCTTGAACGGAGCTATGTACAAATAGTTATGGCCATTATACGACAGACTGTTCGGCAAAATATCACATTCTGTCGCACTTTGCGGTGCAACATGCGGCCCGCAAACACGACATGCGGCCACGCAGCTCCGCCACAAAGTGTGCCAGTGACATTTTTGGTGGTTCTGCATGGTTTGCGACACAACATGCGTTTAGCAAAGCATGCTTTGCGTCCAGCAAAGTGTGTCGCATGTTGTGTCGGTCCAGAATTTTCTGGAGCACTATATATATATCAAATTCGACCCTAATTCATTATTTTCACCATTTTAGACATATAAAACCTCTAGAATACTCTCTAACCTTCATCCACACGAAAATTCAAGGGAAATCCATGATCAATAACACCAAATCCATGAACCCAAGTGTATGAAACCTAGCCAAAGTTCATCTAATTCAAGAAAACCCAAGGGAAGTGAAGTAGGGTTTTGGTGCTAGAGGAGTAACTCCACTCAAGACTTGTTCAACCACTATCTAAGGTAATGTTTCTACTCTCTAATCATCTATAGTTGTGAATTGATGAGTTCTTGGGAGGATAGTAAATGGGTTTGATAAAGAGAATTATATGAACTATGCTAGGGTTTTTGGATTGTTGACTTGGGATTGTTGTATTCATATGGGTGATGAAGAATGATGTTAATTACATCTAATTGAAATTGTAGAATCAGCTAGAAGTAATAGAATGGGGATTGGGTGAAGAAAACACCATTAATGAAGGTTGTGGAGCTTCATGCCCACCAAGTGTTTGATAAAATGCTTAGATGATCAAAGCATGGATATTGTTGCTAATATAGAATCCCTATGACCTGTATTGTTATAGATTAAAGTTGAAGGGATTGAAGGACATTGTGATACGCTCAAAAGAAGGAAGTTAAGGTATGTAGAACTTACATCCACATGTGGGAATCTCTACGTTCTTCCCCATGATCCGTTTTTTAAAATCCATGAAGTTCAAATCCTAGGGCATTAAACCCAACATATTGGTAGCCCGTATTTATGTATTTATGTACATGAATTTTGTATCTATATTCGTTATTGTATTCCTAATCTTCCATTACGGTTATTAGGAATCCTAACTTAATCCATGAATCATGAATTCTTCCTCATGTGTTCTCATTATGTTTATATGAAACTTTATGATTTCATCCAGCAAGTTACAAGTATGTTTTCAAGTCAAGTATATATATATGATTACGAACTATTGTTATTACTCATGAACCAAAAACATGTTTTGCAAGACTATCGAGTTATCTTATGAAACTATATTTACAAGCTATGATTCATGAAAACCATGTACAAGCAAGCTATGATTCATGAAAACTATGTACAAGAAAGTTATGATTCATGATATACCATGGGCAGCAAGTGCCACTATTTTACATGTTCATGTTTTTGGGAGTTGCATTAATTACCGAGGAGGGCTTCAGATAGCTTGAAACTACGCAGCCACCGTAGGATGAGGATCGCTCCACCCATGTTCCGGACGATCTCTCATAATGACTGGATCCCATCATTTTTATTAAATCTCATGTTCCCTGGCAAGGACTGAGTGTTCTGCTGGCGGGACACAAGCACCAGACCATGGATCAGTTATAAGTTATTGCTCTCCCTACTTATGATATTTTTACCATGTTTTATATATATATATATATATATATATATATATATATATATATATATATATATATATATATATATGTATTCATGCTCATGCTCAGGTTCATGTCTAGGTTTTCAGTTTCAGTTCTTATCATGTTATTTCATATCCCATGTTATTTCATTCAGTTGCTTATATACCAGTACATTCAATGTGCTGACGTCCCCTTTTATTTCCCGGGGGCCTGCATTTCACGATGCAGGTACTGATATACAGGACGACACATCTGCTCAGTAGGACAGCATTTGCATCAGCTTATTGGTGAGCCCCATCCCATTCGGGGTTTAGTTAACTTTTGTTTTATGATTAGTTATGCATCTAAGGTATGCTGGGGGCCTTGTCCCAGTAAGTATGTTTTCCAGTCAGACTCATGATAGATGTTTCATAGACTAGACAAGTCAGTTATGTCATGTCATACATTCGGAGTTGTATAGCCATTTTGGCTCATTCATGTTATTTTCGCACTCATGTTTAAACAAGTATTTTTATTAAGTATTATGACTTACTACGTTTAATAAAGGCTCATCATGCATTCACGTTATATTCCGCTTATGTTATGTATCATGATGATTCAGCAAGTCATGTGGTTCGCTCAGTCACACGCAGTCAGGCACCGAGTGCCGTGTTACGTCCAGGCCATGGTTCGGGGCGTGACACATACCCGCCCGCCTAAAGGACCCATTTAACTAAGAAAAACACCCTCAATTCTCATTTTGTTAATTACTTTAATATGATTTGCTCTTCAAAATGTTCGTCATTTTCTTCGTTGAACTCGGCTTCAAAATCGATCCAAGCCACCTTAATCCACCTTCGAACCACTCCAAAATTAAAATACAACTTCACAATGATGCTAAGAACAATAATCTGAATCACCCACTTCAAAATGAGCAATAAATTATAGATCGAAATTCAAAATCTCTATTAGAGGTTCATCCGAGCTTCAATAGTGTTCAATAGATTTTAAAACTAGATTTTTTTTCTAATCAACATTCACTTCTTTTACAATGAGTTATAAATTTAAAGTACAACACCAATCATATTTAAGCTCAAAATCTCACATTTACTAAAATCAAATTTATCTACTGATTTGAGGGTTCAAGGATTTCGAATCTGTTTGGGGTTTTGTTTAAAGTTGTAAGTTGTTGAGTCTTTGAGTATTACCATCTTTGAGGTCGTTTTGGTTTGACCTAATTTGATTTAGTTGTTGTTTTGGTGAATAAGATGGAAGAAAAGAAAGACCATTACAACTCCATTCAGCTTCGGATCTCAATCTAAGAACTAAAGTTTGTAGGTTACCCATTGTTAAAATCATTTGCGAAATCATTTGTTCTACTTAGGCTTAGATTTACTTACTAATTTGGGTATATATTAAAGGAAAATTATAATCACCATTTGAGGGTTTGAAAAAGCTTGAAGAGCACCCAAATGGGTCTGTTGTGAATCCATAAGAATTGAGGGTGTTTTCCTTAGTTAAATAGGGCTTTTAGGCTGGGCGAGTATGACTTTTAGATGGATCTAGGTTTGGATTGGAATTTTAATTAATTAGGATCATTATAAAATTAGCCAATTGAATCGCGCCATGTAATAATTAAATTCATTAATATTAATTTCAGAGGGCACCGTTAAAAATAAGGATATTTTAGAGCCAAAAGGTTGACGATGGGGGCATTTTTGGCCCGAAAGGTGGATGAAGGGTATTGTTGTACCAAAAACGATAGTTCAAGGGCATTTTAGGCCCTTTTCCGTATAAAATATCTTTTTTTTTATGACCTGAAAATGTCTCTTTCGTATGATTTTATCACAGAAAACAGACAAAGGATACTTGAAAGGCCGAGATGATAATAGATGTAGGAGCAGTTCAGGCATATGACAAATGAAAGAGTTCAAACTACTCCGTCAACAATTCAAAAAATAAATTCAACTCTCAAGACAAATACGCCCTCCGGATACTAACTCCTAGACAAAAAGAGGTAATTTGACTAAATTGTCCCTAATTAAATAGGTATTGGGATTTAATCCCATAACACTTAATAGGGGAAAATTTTGAAAAAATAAGGTTAATTGTTTCTTGATTTGATAAGTGAACACTTTTTTTTACTCTAGAAAAAAAAAGGCTAATAGACAGTGTTTTTGATCCGGAGGGAGTACTACGGTAGTCAAATGGAAAGAAGATTTTTTCTTTTAGCGGAATCTCCATGCTTAAACTCATATTCTGCCAAAATTTTAAGTAAAAAGGAAATAAAAGAAAAGTAATACAGAGAAACACGAAACTAGTACCGAGCAAGCATGAAGAATTAAGCTACAATTATTTCATACCAATGAAATAAAACTAAGGCAAAAAATAATTTCTCAATTAAATGAATAACAAATTGAATAAATCAAAACTAATAGATAAATAGTTAGTAAATAAAGAGCAAGCAGTTACAAAAGGAATTCAAATACAAATTGCGGGGCGTATCGAGGGAAAAGAAATTTCACGTGTCGAATGGATCAGAAAAGGTAGGAGGAACTCCTTTCATTTCAGATTTGGCAACCAAGGTCGAGAAAAGTTAGATGTGATAATTAATGGAGTATCAACTAACAAATATAAATGCCCAAATCACTATGGGACCAATATTCTAAACCTAAATATTTAGATAATGAATGAGTTGATTTCTCAAATGGTCACTTAACTAATAGTTCTTTTCTAAGAAAGTCATTTTCTTTGTTAAAAAAATGGAATCAAAGGGAAGAGTGACTTTGTGAAATGACAACTATTAGTTAAGTGATCATCTGAGAAATCAATATGACAATGAGATGTACAACCTGTTGGAATTTATTTAGAAGTGATTCAAAATTTAAAAGCACCATTTAGAAAGACGAAAATATTATGAAAATGTGTTACCCATTCTTAACGGATACACCTATTCATCATGAAAAGGTGTCATCCAATCTTAAGGGGGTCCAACCATTCATTAAAAGGTGTGATCACTTTCTATAAATAGTAATCCCATCGGAGAATATCAAATATCTTGAGATGTAAATCTTTAAGTTCTTTATCTTTTCATTCGCCTCTAGAGTCCATATTTCCTTCTTATTCTGAACTTCTACCAAAGCAATTGAGAGATCAAAAGAGTTCTCCGGAACTTCTATTTGAGTGCACATTAGAAGATTCCTGAGTAGTTCATTATATCTTAGGAGTAGAACGTCACTTTGCTATTTGCACCGAGGTAATGACAAAAATCTACTCTGAAGACAGCGCCATTCATAGCGTGCCTTGAACCGGGTTGTCCAATTTTAACTGGTGTGTAGAGGGCGGGGAAACATCAAGCAAGACAGTCAGACTGCAAGCACAATAGTTTTCTTACATAGTAGGAGTGGGCTTCAATATCCCGAATGACGGCTTGCTACAAACTTGACTTCAACAACCCAAAGGATGGCTTGTCAAGTTAGTCGGATAGTTTGAAAGATCATAGATATGAAAGGTTTTCCTACAAAATGGGCTGGCTTCCTAGCCAAGCTACTCAACTCGGAAAAACATTCACACTACTACAGACATACTGTCAAAGCTTCGGAAAACTATTGTACTTGTAGAAAGCTTAACTTGCTCAATATTTTCCAACCCTATACTAACTTAGGATCAGCCTTTCCATGCCTTTCAAAGAGAAGAACAAGAGAAATTTAGAAAACAAACATTTTATTGATATTGGAAAATTTACAGGGAGATTCTTTTATGCCTTCTAACTATTACATAGCCTTCTATTTATAGGAGTTGGAGGCTACTACAAGACATATCTTACATGGCATACGGGCCCCGCTAGACATGAAGGGCCTAATAAACCAAGCCTAATAAAATGAGCCTAATAAGACAGCCTAATAAAACTATCATAATAAAACGAGCCTAATAAGACAGCCTAATAAAACACGCCTAATAGAACAAGCCTAATAAAACGAGGGGAATATTATCCAAAGCATGACAACCATGTGAAAGCATGTGACCGTGGGGTCCGCTTTTTTCTTTCTTGTAAGCACGTCAGTAAGCCTTATCAGACGGAGCGGTGCTTGATGGAGTCAACGGCGGAGTTGTGTATCCTTCCTCTATCCACCATTCTGGTCCATGTTTTTGCTTGAATTTTTCTTTGTTTTCCAGACTTCTTTTTCGCGACCTTGTGTAATAGCATTCCTGTTGGATGGCCCTGTCATATCTGGATCTATTTTTGTTGAATCTTGAGATGGAAAATTCAACCTTATCTTCGTGATAGCATGAGTGACTTCATTTCTGATTATTTCATACGACATTCGGTACTCCTTTGCTGCTTTTCGAACTCTTTCCCAATGGGGATGGTCATCAGTGTAATTCCATCGAGCCCATTCTTTTGGCCATATCTCCTTTGGGATGAACTTATTTTGCTGGAAAATAATTCTTCGTGCTTCGATGTATTCATCTTCTAAGAACAAGATAGAGACGGGGAATTCCCACCATAGTGAAATATCTAGTTGAGCATAGACCTTCCCGTCAATAATCTTTATCGGTCGATGTAACATGACCACTTTTGCTGCATAGGAGTCTTGGAAACATTGAACCCAATATCTTCGTGGTTTGAACCATTGCAGAAACTTTTTGATAGGTTCAATCCTATCAAAACATCAGAACATGTCGCACTTGAATTCCATGAAAATATAATACTAGTGACATAAGTACCATAAAAAACATAATGGCTCCTGTGGAAAATCGTTGTGCATTGCTATGAATATGTGACAAAATGGGTATTCTGGATTGACTCTGAATGGCTTAAGGATGGATCCTCTATATTTTCTGAAAACTAGAAGCTCATAGAAAGCCTTTCATTCTGTAAGGATGGATGGATCAAACGGGTCCACAAACTTGCTGAAGAATTCCGGTTGATGATCTGCTATTCTGGATGAACTAGCTCCTAGTGAGCTTTCAAGCATGAAAATTTGGCTAGTTAGCCTTTCCTGTAGCTTGGCTTGAAATCTCTTTGAAAACTCATCTGGCCTGGATAGGAAATCCGCTAGAATATTATTCTTCCCTTTGAGGTGCTTTACTTGGAATTTGTAAGGGAAGAATCATTGTGCCCATCTGAGAATCTGCAGATTTGGGATAATCTTTGGATTTATCTTGATCATCTTCAAAAGCCTTCATATCCATCTCGATAAGAAACTCTGTGTGAATTAAAAAGAAATTAAACTTTTTAATCCCATTCTTTACGGCAAGAATTTCTTTGAATGTGGAATGATAGTGTTGTTCAGCATCTTTGAACTTTCCACTGACATATCCGCATATTTTTCGTTTGCCATCTGTTTCTTCAAAAAGTACCGCACTCTAATATTCGTTGCTGGCATCTGTCTGCAATATTTTTTTCCTGTCTGATG
This sequence comes from Lycium barbarum, assembly GCF_019175385.1. Lineage (NCBI taxonomy): Eukaryota > Viridiplantae > Streptophyta > Magnoliopsida > Solanales > Solanaceae > Lycium > Lycium barbarum. Next base: position 470,843 of record NC_083348.1, on the reverse strand, counting down.
GAATATGAAGGGCTTTGACCTTTTTTTAGATTTCTTTTATTCTCTGAACTGCTTCATCCTGTTCCTTTCCCTAACCTTGGGCATTCTTCTTGAGCATTTTGGTAAGTGGAGAAATTTATGTAGAGACATTAGGGATAAAATCTCTAACATAATTAATCACACCTAAAAACTGTTGGAGCTGCTTCGTCGTGAAATTGGGGTCTGGGAATTTGAGCAGTTCTTGACAAATATGTGGCCCTGGGCCGTATGCTCCATGAACAAAATGCATCCCCATAAAATCAATTTCCTTTTTAGTAAGAATCATCCCTTTTTGTGAGAGCATGATTCCATTTTTCTCCACCAGGTCATGGCTTTTTGGAACAATGAGGGTGCCGTTTTCAACCTAAAGGGCATGACCTTCCATTGGAAGTGATGATCGGGTACACAAAACCCTGTTTTTGATCGATCTTCTGGGTGTATTCCCAATTGCCAAAACCTCGATTTAAGGTCAAACATGGAAAAGTATGTGGCTTTGGCAAAGTGTGAAAAAAGGGTGAGTTTGTTTGGGATAGGGAATTTATCATCTTGGAGGAAATAGTTAAGAGGTTGATAGTTTATGACTAATCTGAGTTTACCTCTTGTTTGTTCCGCTTGTTTATTGACATAGAACGCCTCGCACACCCATTGCGAATTAGAGGTCTCGATAAGTCCAAACTCCAAGAGCTCTTCGCATTCCCTTTTGGCAAGCTGAAGATGATCTGGATTCATGCCGGAGTGACTTGCCTTCGTTGGATTAATGCTTTCATTCTTCTTGAAGGGGAGTTTAATGAAAAACTCTTCGTTTAGCCATAAAGGCTTTTTGTATTTTCCCATAAACCCTTTGTGAGAATCCGCACATGAATGGTCTACTAACTGCTTTTCTATCTCATTGATCTGTTCTGCATCAGTTATTTGGAATAATCGTAAAACATTTGTATATGTCTTGAATTGTTTCTTGAACGTTATTCCATGGGCTTTGATCTTGAGCTGATCTTTAAGTTGCCTGAAGATGTCAAACCCGACAATGAGATCTTCCTCTGGGACATCTGATCCAATTAGCTTAGTTTGAAACTTCAACCCTGGGAAGAATTCAATTGTGATTGGATGACTGTGGTGGTTAGGACTCCAGTCCCAGCAGTGTTGACATCATTGAAATGTGGAATCCATTGATCTTCAGGAAGAACGGCTGGGTTCATCAGTGAATATGGCATTCCAGTGTCCATGAAAGCAATAACCTAGATTGGTTTATCCCATTTGAATGGATAAACTTTAAGCTGGACCTGTGGGATCACCATGATGCAGTTGATATCTTCTTGAGCCTTTCCCTCTGGTTCTGAAATCTGATAATATTCATCTCCATATTCTTCGTACATATCCATGGAAAAGAGGGTCTTCTCTGTGGGTTCGTCCTCTAATGAGAGAATAGATTCAAGATCATCATCTTCACCTAGATGGATACCAGTGTAGTCCTCTATTTCAGTAAGGAGCTTGATCGACCTTCTGGATTGGGGACAATTTTTTCATAATGCCCAATCTTGTTGCAGATGAAGCATCTATCATTTTTTTTTGGAACTTGCCTGGGCTCCTTCTCCTGAAATATTTTGTGTCTCATGAACTGAGATTTTTTCCTGAACGCCTTGGCAATTTGAATCGCTTGAATCTTCCTTTTCGTCTAGGGACATGGCACGAACAGCTTGACCCAGTAATTAGGTCAGACTTCCCGCAAGCTTTATTAAGGGCTGGATTATTTCGTATGAACTGCTTTAAAACAGATCTCTTTGTGCATATATCATCCAACGCTAGAAATATTGCTTGCCTGATGTTGACACCTAATTTTGGCTCGACGTGCTTAAAATTAACGTTTTGGGGGGTCCTGATTCGTAAAAGAGCATGAAATACATTTTTTACACATTTTTCAACAATTTATTGATGATTATCCTTATTTTAGGAATTTTATCAATTTATTGTCATTTTTCAAGAATCATTATTTTGCACATGTACAGCGTAATACTACCATTTTTGTGCAATTAATAATTGTTTCTTAATTTTATAGCAATACATTTTCATATCTTACACATTAATATTTATATTTTATACTTACGTTATTATTTATACATGTATTAATTAACTATATTTTAGTACAGTCCGACAGTGCAGAGAAAATCGGAGCAAGTAATTTTTAAACACAAAGCAATAATTCGATTAAGTCAAGGTCTCGTCACCTTTTAAAAAGTTGACATTTGAGGTGATGGGTTGGGTTCTTGATCCATTGATTAATGTATCTTTACACATGGGTCAAAAGGGGTAAGGGGACAAGGGGGGGGGGGGGGGAGTTCTTTTATTTTTTGGACAAAAGAGGGTGTTCATTGATATTATAAGAAAAGGTGGGGGTTAAATTTTATTTTTCATCCTTTGTCTTCATCTTCAATTACACACACGCACACAACATTTTGCAAACATTTTCTCTTCCCTTCACCTCCCCCTCATCCGCCGCCAGCCCCTCCACGCCGGAGCTTCGAGCTCCGGCGAACCCCAACAACAGCAACCAAACACCACCACACCACCCTTCCCCCATTTTTCCCCACGAACCACCACATCACCCCCCACGACGCTCCAAACCACCCCCGCTGCCCCACTTCGTCTCCCTCACTCCTCTTTCCAGCCGCCTCTCCGCCACCTTCTCCGGCGAACTAACGTCGCCGGAGCAACCCAAAACAGTCCCCTCTTCTCGCCTCCTTCTCCTTCACTGCAACACCACCTGCTCGCCATTACTCCCTCCGTCCAACCTCCAAACACAGCCAACCACAACGACACCAACCACCCCGCCGTCTTCCTCCCTTTTTTTCTTCACGCAGGAACTCCCACCATCTCTGACACCCCCATGGCTTCCCCTTCACGGTGGACTCCAAACCACCTCCACCACCATCCGTGAACCCCCACAACTCCCTCTTCCTCTCCAACCCACAGCCGTCGACCACCACCCCACTGCCTAGCGCAACCACCACAACGCACACCACAAACAAACGACACCCCAACACAGCCCCTTACTCTCATTTTCTCTAGGAAACGCTCAATTCCCTTAGTTCACCGCTTCAGATCTGACCGGAAAATGCCATTAACACCAATATATTGGGCTCTGTTTTTTTTAATTCTTGTTTTACTATCAATGTTTTGATTATTTCTATTACGTATTATTTTCGAGACAGATTTGTTATGCTCTTTTATTTATTTTGGATTTGTTGTGCTGCTTTTAAGTTCATCCATGACCTGTTGGGTTGATTTTATGCCACTGTTAAAACTTCTCCAGCTTGGTTAATGCCGTCCATCACTGCCTCGAGATGTGTTACTACTCGTTGGATTTCTTGACTGTTTTCTTTGACATTTTTTTATTGCATTTTTGGACTACTTGATCTCTTTTGCTAAAAATATAATGTTGGTTTTGTACTCGGAAAATACTTTCGGCAGCCTACGGTACTGTCACCTTTTTTAACATTTATTTAAATTCATTTGGGCGAACACTAAACCCAATTGGCCGATGAAGAAATTTCCGTCGATTTCCAAGGCCTCGCATGCACAAAAGACGGGTTTTTATTTTAAGTTTACTTATCATTTTTTAAATTTATTAAATAGTTATTTATTCTCTTACTAACATTTTTACAGAGTGCTTATACAGGTACCCAAAAATTCATCTCTAAGACAATACTCGGAAGGAACTCGAATCACTGTTTGTATTACTTTTCCGCGCTCTTTATAACTATACGAAACATAAACTCATAGAATTGTAGAAATTTTATTTTTTGAATGACGGGCTGATATATTTATTTGCTTGTCGCGTTATCCGTTTAATTAAAATTTTCCATTCGTTTTAGGCAAGACTTAGGCCGCCAATATTTTCATAAATAGATTAAATTGATTTGGTATAAATACTTTATTAATAAAATTCACACTTTTGGTATTTAGGCAAAAATACTAGTTCATCCTTTTTTTTATATTCTTTATACACTTTTAATGCAACGTACATTTTATATTGTTCCGTTTACACCAATACATATTTAGTTAAGTCAAATCCACATTTCGATGTTAGGTAAATACTAGGTCGCCCATTTACAAATATTTTATTCTTTAAAGGCATTTTGTCTTTTCACTCATTTTTTATCCACAATTCCTTATACTTATTTTTTACCAAATACTTTTTTACAATTATTTTGTTCCTTATTCTTTTGATAGGATATTCATTAAACAAACGCTCTTTTTAACTAAATGGTAGAAACAAGTCAAATAAACTTTACTTTTCTGAATAATTTTGTTATATAAACTCTTTACACCAATGAATATTCGTAGATTATTTTTTTACATTCTTTATGCATTAATATACCTAGTTAAACAATTCTTTAGACATTTTATATTTGATATACACTCTTTTATACTTGAAATATGTTCTTTATATGTTTAATATACATACATTACACATAGACACACATTCTTTACATACATATTTTACATACTCTTATATTTTTATACACCTTCTATATTATTGTATATATTCTTTACACCAACTGATATACCTTAGTGCCAATAGATATACACTTGTTTTTACTAACAAATACACTACCATACGAACGAGGTATGTTTTCTTTACACTCCTTTGTACATTCATATCGATACACATTCTTCATAAACTCTTGATACTTGATATACATACATTTTTTTATACACTGTATACACTTAGCATATTATCACCTAGTATAGCTTTTCATGAAATCACAACATTTTGAAAACAAGTAATAATAATGATAAACAGATAAATAATCCCCCTCTAGTGTTCAGTTAAACTAAGTTTAAGGACTGTCTTCGGACAGGCTCTGAGGGATGCTTAATACCTTCCCCTCGGGGTAAATAAAACCCTTATCTAGAATCTTATAGGTTTCGTGGACTAAAATGGAGTAGACACATAAATACATATAGGTTTCCTATTTTTCCTTAAAAATTAGGTGGCGACTCTAACCCTTTCAAAACCAGTTAGAAGAATCGTAAAGTTGCAAACTATCTTGGACCCAGTTCAAAATAGAGCGTAACACCTGATGTAGCCGACCTATGGGATCGTTATTGATTGGAACTTCTCCTTAATGATCGTCATGGTTCGACTTGCTAACATCTTTGGAAGTGATGAAACAAAGGCTTGCTTGAGACTAGCTTCTCCGCCTAACTCAAAGAACATTTTAGCCATATTCTGAAAATGGATATCGATGACATCTCTGTCGAATGCTAAGCATTTCATTTCGAAGAACTGTCTCCTTAGTTTTTCTTGCCTTTGGCCGTTATCTCCACAAAATACTTCTTGGAGTATTTTGTTGTTGAAAGCAAAGTCTTGGGATGTGAGAAACATATTTTTGTCTTGTATCCCAAGTGAATTCCACAAGTCTCTGAGAATTCCGGTGAACCTTGAAGTGAATTCTGACAGGATGATGTACTTTTCCCATTCGACAAGATTCTTTGTCACCATCCAAGTGAAGAAATCTTGGATCCTTTGGGTCCATTTTGATACTTTGATACCATCTAGACTGGAAGTATGGAATCCAGTCCTAACGAGTTTTGCGATTGTTGGTTCTGGACTTCTTTCTGGAATTGGCTCATCAATCATCCCGTCATGATCATCATCTACTTCAGAGATTTCTAGTTTTCTGGGTTGATTCATGAATATTGGTGGGTTATCTTCTTCTGAAGAGTCAACTGAGGAATCTTCGCTTGTCTCAACGCTTTCTTCCGTAGGATCAGTACCATATGAATCTTGGTCACTGGATCCTAGGGTATCATCCCCCTCTATATTATTTGTGGGTTGGGCCACATAGAGGTTAGGAATCTTTTGGGCGGAGATCATCAAGCTTTCCACCTAAGGTTCTTTTGAACCTTCCCCGAGTTCTTTCTTTTGTTTGGACTACTTTTGGGCCGCAATAGAGTCTTTCCTTTCCCAGACCATTTTTGCAATGTCAAACTCAGGTTCATCGTTTTGTTTTTGGGTAAAAGACATAAGGTCTCGTTTTATGGATGGGAACATAGTGAAAGAATGTTCAAGCTTTGGTAGTGAGTATATTTGTGAGGACATGGGGAAAAATGTGGGTTTTGATGGGCAGCTTTGTGTTTTTTTGCAGTTCAAGGTGACCATATCTCAGTCGTTGTATCTGTTCTTTAATGTCGGCCATTTCCTTTTGTTGTTGGTTAAAGAAGTGGAAAAGGGAAGTGCCTGGTGGACAAATCTCATACTGCATGTTTGTCATTCGCAATTCTAGGGCTTTGATCAGTCCAACATGTTGAGAACACATTTGTTCCACTTTTTTCTCAATTGTCTCCACCCTGCTCATCATCTTATTTTGTGTGTGAGAAACATTTCTGATGGAAGTGCTAATATTAGTTAACACTTTGTTTTGGCAAATGGCATTTTTGGATTGCCAATTGATTGTTGCTTCTACTTCACTTGTCGGTGGATTTTCTCCAGTGGGCAGCATAATATTTGGCCTTGGAATTTTTTGGGGCATGGCTTGCACCATCTTTTTAAAAAGGTTGTTGTGAAGGAAATTCAGGGGTGTGACTGGAGCTTGAGGGGTTCATCATGAGTATTTCTGGCTTTGGGATATTTGGATTTAAAGGTTTGTGATATAAATTTTGGTTAGGGAGAGGTGGCCAGTTTTGAGGTTTGTACGAAACAAGGAATTCAAATTTCCCTGGACGGCTCAGTGAACCGATAGATGAATCTCCTTCTTCATACATTATTCGGAACTCTCTTTCAGAGTTTCTCCCCTTTTTTCTTTGATTTGGATCTTCTTGTATGATGTTCATCCCATTCAATTTCATCGTCAAGACATTCTTGACAGTCACATTGGATATCCCATGGGTAGTGTACCGTGAAAGGACATTTGAACCACCATACATCATGACCTTCATTATCGAACTGCTTTATCCAGTCATGTTCACTCATGATACTTGGGAGATGGTAAGAGAATGTTTCAGGGTCATCTTGGTGTGCTTGGTTATAAGTGGGTTGGTACATCTGGAAACAAAAGGTTGTTTTTTTGGGTTTTTTAAGGTGAGAGTGGTCAAAGCTTATAACAACTATTTTATCGGGTTTTTTTGGAAAAAGTGGGCTCAGAGGATTGGAGAGGTTCAACAGGTTCTCTCAGCTTTTCATAATTCGTGACCCATGTATTTGGAAGGACTTTGATAAGTTCTTCCCTAGAGATCTGTTTTGGGATTTGGGTGCACATGGTAGTTACGTTGGTGGCATCTACTTTTAAGAGCAGAGCATTTTCTCCACCTGGAAGGGACAGATCCATAGCATGATTCTGAACTCACCAAGCTATTTGGTAATGTAAAGTAGCTTGAATAGCATCTTTATCTTGTGGAGCACCTTGAATTTGGACTTGGAGTTTTAAAGCCTCCGTTAGATATGGATCATATAGGGACATGTTAAAATTTAGGAATATAGTGACAAAAACTGTCCTAGCATTCAGAGTGACTTCTGTGGTACCCAAATTCGCATGTTGGTACTCGTTATATGGTATCAAGAAGGGCAAGGCGAGCCACAGCTGGTTGGGCTTTTCTTCCATGATATGTTAATGCAATTCTAACAGCACCAAAATGGATATGGGTGAAACCACGATTTTTCCACTGTCTAGGAAAATCATCTGGAATCTGCAGAGTGATAAATTGTTCCTCTTGAGTTGCTAGAATAGGGTGCTAGTCAAGTTTTGAGGCACCAACATATTCTTTAGCTTCTTTGGGCTTTGGTTGGACTAGGGAACAGATTTGTGACCACAGGAACATGTCTTTTTAGCAAAAACAGAATATGGGTTTATGAGGGGTAGGTCGGTGAGAGACACTTTGTTTTCATCGAGTAGGATATCAACTTCATAAAGGTAGTCATATCTGTTTTATCCTTATTGTTTTTGTTATAATTTATTTGTCTCTTACTTTCTTCTTAATGTGGTCATCTTTAATGTTTTTCCAACAATATAAGAGCAGAATTTTAACTTTTAGTTATAAAGAGATGATTATTGAGAAGAACAAAACTTAATGAAATTTAATCTTTGATGGCCGGTGAAGGAAAGACTATGTGGGAGTTAATTCCTAGTTTGCAATATAAAGTTTCTCGATTAGTGGAGTTAAAATCCTACCGGGGTAGGTCGTGATTTTTAATCCCTTGAGCAAGGAGTTTTTCATGGTAAAATCGTGCCTTCTTTACTTACTGCACTGCATAAGAGAACTGGTACACAACCAGATCTCTCTGTATTGTGTTTAGTGGACGCACAACCTACAACAATTGGTATCAGAGCAGACCCTTTCTAAAATGTTAACACCTAGAAAGGTTCATTCTAATGGCTGTCTTATCAAACAAAGAATGAGATAATTAAAAAACTCAACAGTTCCGAGCAAGAAAGGGATGATATGGTGGTGTGCATTATAGGTTTGAGGGAACTTGTTGAAGAAGCTACAAGAGAAAATCAACTGCAGAAAAGCGTGAACAAGGTGAATATCTTGCAAGAGACCCATTCCTCAACCATATCCGCGGATCTCTTGAGTACAAAAGACAGACAAGGGCACGGACTTCAAAAGATCAACATCTCCAACTATCTTCACAATAAAGACACTACTAAAGAAAAATAGGGAGAGGAGGAATTCTTGCTATATCAAGAAGTAGTAAACTTCCTTGAACAAGAAAACGGGAGTTCAACTCACTCCACTCATTATTCCAAGGGACCCAAACTGGAATATGGTTCTAAGTTGACTCAGTAGTTGTGATGGAAGGCTTGAGGGTGAAAAAAAGAAGGGATCAAGAAATTGAATATTGCTTTCTCACTCAAGTAACTGCTAAGGAGAGGGTGTGTCCTTGGAATTAGAAAACATGACAATACACTCTTCTGTGATTCAGAACACGGGATACTTCTAAGAGAAAATGCTGAAATATTCTCAAGATGCCGAGCAAAGCTCCAAACGTGTGTCGTTTGAATGCAGAAAGGATGTTGCTAAAAATGGCTAGGTCAGAAGTAGTGGTACGATACTGTAAAAAGTGTTTTTCAGCGATATCTAACTCATTTCTATACTGTTACAGTTATACATGCATGGATGTCTCTAAACAACGTAAGCAGAAGTGATATGGCATATTGCAGAGTCTTTGCCGAAATAATCCTAGAGAGTTAGTCTCTGTAGCCTAGGTTAGTAGCCTTTTCAGCATTTGTATAAAATTGAAAATGTCATTTAAGTGCCAAATCATCTTTTTAAAAATCTTCCCCAAAACGCTACACCTTCTCAATATCGATCCGATCCATTTGTTCCTATTCCTTCTCAAATCAAACCATTGATTATGTCAAGTGAAGGATTCACCGCTCAAAATCCTCCTAAATCAAACTAGCCCATGCTCTTCCCAAACTCCCAAACCTCCATCAATTTAAACCTTGGTACCTTCTCTTCAAAATCCTCCGTCTCCAGTCAAACTCGCAGAAAACATGTACTCTCTTCAGCCACCTCTGGCCAAATCAAAAAACCTGACTCCGTCAACAGTGGGTATAAAATATCAGTGTCTAGGTACCATCAAACAACTGGCGAAAGAGAATAACAGGGCAATGGTATAGAAGTTACTAGTCAACCCTTCGAGAACACAGAGAAATTAAATCAAGCTAAAGAGGACCTGGTCTCTTCAAGGTCTATTGAAGGCAAAGTCATGCATGAAAAAAAAGGAACAAACCACTCAGATTGACAAAAACAATATGGAAAAAGGTAACTCTTCTTGTGTTGATCTTGGTAAAGGAGTAGACGAGTCAATGGATGAGTCTCCCATAAAAGTAGCTGGTACTATTTCGGGGATTGGTCAGGGACATTTTTGTAAGATGAGTAGTGATATTGCTCTTATGAAAAAACTTACTCTAACCATGTGTACTATGAGTGAGTTAGAAAATGTGAGGTCTTCACAAAAAACAAATGAGAGACCAGTTCCCTCTTCACGAGGAACCCTTAAAACTGGACCTATGATAGCTCCTGTGTGGGATGAGGCACCAGGGTCATCTAAAAGGAACCTAGACCGGATCCTAAATCCTGAGCCTGTACCTCTTGATGTCGTACCTCTTGCTGAGATGTCAGCAGAGAAGGATCATAGTCAACGTGTGTTTGCTGATGAGTCTAATGAAGACGAGATACCTCTTGTCTTTAAAATAAAGAAAAGGCCAAAGGTCAAAGAAACCAAAGGATCCACATCCTCGGTGAGAACTACCCTTGGTCGAACTGCACCAAGAACCAGGCAGAGTAAGCATGCACAAAGGCCACCCTTGAATCAGCCCTTCAAGTAAGTAAAGCCAAGGGTAGAAAAAGAGCTAGGGGTTCTTAGACAAAGAGTAGATTGATTGATGAAATTGAGTTAGAGGATTTGGAGACTAAAGTTGCCAAAGGTAATGATAAAAAGAAAGAAGCAGAAGCGGAAGATGTCTCACTTGTGAGGGAAATTGCTAAGAAGAAGGAAAAGAAGAGGAATAGTAAGTCAAGGGTCATACTAGCTAAGGGTGACAGGTCGACGAATAAATCAAACCCTTCAAGAAGACAAAGAGTGATGTGATTAAGGAATCTGGTTCCTAAAATGAGCAAAGGGTGAGCAAAATTATTGCTCAAAGTGAAATTGAGAGAAGAGAAACTCTAGGGAAACAAATGGTGTTGATGGGAAGGGTGTTTGACCCTGAAGTTGCAGAAAAATTTGGAATGAAAAAATTGATTGAAATTGTTGAATTTCAAGGACAGAGTCATCTCTTTTCTCCACCTGTACCGAGTGTGTATGAGGAACAAGTTTCTGAATTATATGCAAATCTCTGCTACTTCGATGATCTCAATGCATCAGTTAATGGGATTAAATTTGTGTTGGAGGAAAAGATATTGGGAGAAATTCTGAAAGTTCCTACTGAAAGGTTGAGAACCATAAATGAAAAGGCAGAGGCTTCAAGTGATTTCAAGGTTATGATAGTCAAGAATGGAGTGAAGGATGCTGGGTCAAGGGCTAGACTTTTGAAGAAAGAGCTAAAACTCTTTCAGCTTATGTTTGAAATGGTGAACAAAATCCTACTTCCGAGAAAAGAGGGTTGCACCAAGACTTTTATCAAAGACTTGGTCATCATGGAGGCACTGAATAACTACCAACCTATAAACCTTCCTTCTATTATGATTGAGCATATCATCAAGGTGAAGAGGATACTACGGGGTCAACATGGGCTCCCATTGTTTTCTTGGGACCAAAGTACTTGCTCACTTCAAGGTCAGGACAGACAATGCTACTGTTGGCACTAAGAAGCATATATTTTCCATGGGAACTCTGGAGGAGTGTGAGTGTATACCTAACAAAAGTGGCGTGGGAAGTGTCTGCACAATCTCAAAATTGCTTGAAGCTCAAGAGATCACTACTGCTGAACTACAAATGGTAAAGGCTAAGAATGTTGTCCTTCATGCTAGGCTATCTGAGAAAGAGAAAGAAGTTGGTTCTCAGGGTGCTCTGAAAGCTACAAGACTGGAAATTGAATGGCTCAAGTCAGACAATGAGAGGCTGACATTGAAGGTGGATGAGCTCAAGGATCAGATGATCGAAGACAGAGAGTCAACGGTGAACGAATGAACAATTTTCTCATAGCCTTGGTCCAAAATTCACAGAAGCCCAAAGCTCCTTATCTTGTTCATGTCAAATTCATCTTCCTATGCCTGTTTGAATCCTATTCCCCGTTTCTGTTTCCGTGTGATAGTGTTCTGGCACTGATGACAATTGTTTCTTTATGCATTTTCGGATTTGGCTACTATGTTATGTATATGTATTAACTGTTTAGGATTTTTACTCTATTTTGTGCCAGTCTAACTGCTTGCATGTTTCTCTTACTTCTCATGACAGTGTTTCCCTAGTGGCTCTGAATTCGTAATGTTGAACTTCTTTTGCTTGTGCCAACTCCCCTTTTCGATGATGCCAAAAAGAGGGAAATAAAATAGTGTGCTTGTTGAAAAAGGTGCACATGAAGTGATTAAGGGGGAAGGGAATAAGGTGGAATAACTGGAAGATTGATATGTGCTAATTGAAGGACCCTTTAGTGGGTGACCTAGTCTTTCGGTGTATGTTTATTTTGTTGCTAACATATTTATAAATGCATTGAAAATGATGGTCTGCATTGCAAGGGGAACAAGTGGGATCTGGCTCTCAGGGGGAACATCGTCTAAAAGTTAGTCATCATCAAAAAGGGAGAAATTGATAAGTCCAAGTGCATTCGTGTTTTGATGATTACCAAACTGTTTTAGAACTAGATAGAGACCTAGTCTATGATATGCTCTCTATGCACCTTGCACTGTCAGCAAAGACAGTTGTAAAGCCGAGCTACTCACTGTACACAAGTACAGCAATGGAGATGGCCCATGCTTTAGGTCAAATATTGAAAGAGTGGTCTTTATCCATCTCCCATGCTCCCCACTATATATACAATATGTTGCAACATATTATGTATCACTTAAAAAACCTAATCTAACTTGTACAAAAGCTGCCGCTGCAAGAATTCAAGTTATCGCACGAACAAAGTTACTTTCAAGCTGAAGAACCAGATCCTAATATGAGTTTAGTCTATGTTCGTTAGGTTGTTGTAGATCTTTGTTCGTTTATGGTTAAACTGTAAACCTACTCTTCTTGTTTAGAAGTTGTTTGTAGGTGTTTTAAATTCTCAAAGTGTGCTTATTAGAAGTGGGTTTCCATAGGCCTTTGAGTGGTACACTAGACTAGATTTAGTCTAGGTGTATTAGTTGTCCTTAGCTAGAGTTAGCTAAGTGGAGTAAAATACAATCGGAGTATTATAATGATTGAGGGACTATGAGAGTTAGTTCCTAGGTTGCAACTATTGTAAGGGTGAGGGATTATGGGAGTTAATTCCTAGTTTGCAATAGGATGTAATCTGAAGTTGCTTGGTTAGTGGAGTTCAAATCCTACTGGGATAGGTTGTGGTTTTTAATTCCTTGAGCAAGGAGTTTTCCACAGTAAAATCTTGCCTTCTTTACTTACTACACTGCATAAGGGAACTGGTAAACAACCGGGTCTTTCCATATTGTGTTTGGTGGACGCACAACTTACAATAGTTATGCTTTCCTTAAAGGCTTGTATACGATTCTTGTATATAGTATGTCAGTGTTGTAGCCTTACTGGCCTTGTATATGTCTATTTGATTATGTTGGTCGTGCACGTTCATAGCAGCCTCGTGGGCTTGCTCAGTTACATATAAGTCTTGGGTGTGTGTGCCCCATTCAAATGAGATAGCCAGTCTATATATATATATATATATATATAGAGAGAGAGAGAGAGAGTTTGGCCTTGTCGACTTTGTTGGTATTATCTGTTTGCAAGTAGGCCTTGTCGGCCTAAGTTAAGGATTACACCTCTAGAGTTACAGATTCATAGTAGTTCACTCAGGCCGAGTGTGGCACTTGGTGCTGGCCACGGCTCTTTAGATTCGGGGCATGACACAATCATTCGACAATGATTTCTTTAAAATAATACTTTCCTAACCAATCATCGAAGGAAGGGTCATGTACACAGTGCTCGATTTATCTTCATAACCCCAAGGTCTATTTTTCTCAAAATGTTCTCTACTTAGTGCTTTGGTGCTTCTAGGGCCTTAAGTTCAGCTCGTATGAGTTTTCACTATTTTGTTCATTTTGTTGAATGTCTGGAATAGTGTCAGGGGTTGTTCCTTCAGTTGTTTCATCCCCTGCATTTGTTTCTGCTTCACAACTTTTTCCCCCTGAATGTTACAGACTATGCTCAGGTTCAGAAGGACCAGAACTAGGGTCCGTTCCATCGACTGTTCCTTCAAACGGAACATGTATACTTACCTGAGACGTCCCTTCATGAGCCAGTGTCGAAGAGACCCAAATTTCTTTGGCGCTACTACATCCTGAGATTCCATTGTACTCTTCAATTCCCAAACCAAAATATAGAATCTTGATAGCTTTTGCATTTTTGTCCATTATTCTAAAATCTGTAGCATCAAATTCCTCTTCGGTCTTGGGAGTTTTTGTGCCATTAGTTTTGGTCTTGGTGGGAATTAACGGTCCTCTCATTATGATTTGCCAAAGCTGATAGTCCTTAGCTTTCAAATAAATCTCCATACGATTTTTTCACATACTGTAGTGCTGACCGTTAAATAGAGAAGGCCTAGTATTAGACTGACCTCTTGTAGAACTATTTATGAAGTCATTTTTACGGAGCTCTCGAAGGGGTTAACCTAGACATGAGCAACCTACTCTGATATCAATTGATAGTATTAACTCCTAAATGGACACAAGAAAGGGGAGGGGGTGAATTGGGTCTGTAACAATTTTCGCCTAGCTTAACTTTTACTGAATGTTCTGATTTTAAGGAACAGACCAAAACATAGTTCTTTAAGTGCGTTCCTACTTAGGTTTTTTTTTCAGATTTTAAAACAACAAAGAAAAGGAAATATTAGGCAAGAGATTTATACGTGAAAAACCATCCAGGCTCAAATGGATGTAAAAACCATGACCTACACCTTGTAGGATTTCAACTTAACTTCACAAAAACACCGAGCCAAAGTGGATTACCCACGCAATCCAAAGGACCTACCCCTAAGCCCTTTACAATAATCCTAAATTGTTCCTACCCTTTCAATCTACCCTTACCATGAAAACAAAAACAACAAACCTAAAAAGTGTTTGAACCTCAACAAATGCTTCTAAGAAAGCTAATAAGAGATTAGAAATCAAACCTATTACATTCACTAGAGTTGACACAAAAGAGAATCTATTTCAGCCTATGGAACAGACTCTGGAACATACGTAGACACTGACCCAACTCTATTTTGTATTTCAGGCTTCTTTGCTAGGAATTCAGAGAAACTTTAGCTGCTGAAATATTTGTGAATGTGTGAGTTTCCAGGACTTGAATGGACTTCTTTTATAGACGTATATGCTGCTATGATCTTGTTAGAGTCCATGTAGAACAGGGATATCAAGTAGAAGTAAACACGAACTCCTTTCCTTATCCGATTAGGATCTTGTTGACTCATTGTTCAATTCTAACTCCTTTATACTGTATTCCTGCAACTGAAAACTTGATAATAATATAGGATAATCATTCATATTAATCACATGGTAATAGCAATAAATTTTTGCCACGACCCAACCCAAAAGGCCATGACGGGCACCTAGAGCAAACCTACCGAGCATCACATGACATACATGCATCACATAATCATACATGAGTGTGCCATATTGCTAACTAATATACATCATAAACTATAAGGAGACACAAGCCCAAGAGATATATGCATATATATACGTCATCAAATTGTGCCCATATATACAAGCCGACAAGGCTGTCAAAATGATATAACAAAATGTAGATCGAAAAGTTCATAGGACAACCTACTGTACATATCTGTCTATGAGCCTCTACTGGATTGTATAGCATAATAAGGATGGGACAGGACCCTGCCATGCCTATATATACACAAAAGAATCATACCAAGCAGAACTACAACCCCGAAACAAGTGGAGTTGTCACGACCCAACCCCGTGGGCCGTGACTAGTGCCCGAGCTGGACACCCATACACACGCACTTACCAAACTCGGCATACCAATGGCTTATCCATATTCGGCGTACACTGACTTATACAGATACGAAGATCAGATGTCGTCTTAAGCGGTCACATATAACAAATGTATCACATAGGAGCCTGTAAGGCTGTCGCAAAACACATCGCCCAAAAACATATACATACATACAAGCCGTTAAGGCTGTCACGGCAAAGGGGACCGCTTAAGACACCAGATCACACAGACATATCTGAACAACAACGACCCATAACCCACATACATGTCTACAGGCCTCTAACAAAGACAACAGAATCATATGACGGGACAGGGCCCTGCCGTACCCCTAAATAGTCATGTATACATAAATATGTATAACAGAAAGATCTATACCAAAAGTATGGGCTCCGGAACAAGGGAGCACTCCAAAGTAGCAAGATAGATGTCCTAAACTGGCGGATCACTGCAACGAGCGTCTGTACCTGCGGGCATGAAACGCAGCCCCCGAAGAAAGAGGGTCAGTACGGAATATGTACTGAGTATGTAAGGCATGAAATGCAACTGAAAAGATCATAACTGAAATAGAGATTCCATGAGACAAGTATGATAATAAAGAAACCGATGTACCTGTGCAGTCCGAAACAGAATCAAACATACCAATAACACATACCGTACCCGGCCCGTTATGGGACTCGGTGGATAAAATCATGTCATTACGTCATCATGAATATATGTATACATATACCGTACCCGGCCCTCTAGTGAGGGACTCGGTGAATAGAGTCATGCATGTCAACATCACATATCATATATATACCGTACCTGGCCCTCTAGTGAGGGACTCGGTGAATAAAGTCATATCATCATATCAGCATGCTATCAAATCATCATGCATATACATATATGCATACCGTACCCAACCCTCTAGTGAGGGACTCGGTGAATCAAATCATCATATGCCCTCCTGGCCGCCGTAACATAGCATCATCTCATCATGTCATCATATACATATACCGTACCCGGCCCTTTAATGAGGGACTCGGTGAACAATGCAGTGAAGTGCGGACGATAACATACCCGGCCCGGGACTCGGTGAATGACATATTTAGGCATGCACGAGCAGAGTAGTGAGAAACCATATGCACACAAATCAAGATTTGATAGGTAAGTACACAAACCGACACTTGAGGTTCGTAAACACGTTTCAAGTCAATCCGGTTTAGTATGAGAAAGTTATGGACACTTTTACCACAGCCCCTTTACGAATGTTTCCAAAGCGATCCAAGACTCTATACAAAAGTTAGAAACATTAATACTTACAGAACCATTTTAGGGACATGAACTCTTATACTTGGCTCGTTATCCAATCATGCAATAAACTCAACCATACTAAGTATGCTCATATCAATAGGCAAATAAGAATCGTACACAAGCTCGGAAACATATTCAATAGAACTTTGGAAATCATAGATTCGTATCAAAACCATATGAAATGACTCATGGAAATCAAGAATATTAGACATCCTAGTGGCTCTAAGAATAGGAGTTTCTTTGAAATCATACATATACGTCGTATGTTCGTTTCATAAGGATCATGCCAAAAGAAAGAAAAGGTAAGCCTTACATACCTTGCCCGCTTCCTAGGCTAATCCGAACTTAAGTCTTTGGCTTCGCAAGATCTACAACAATATTAGTATATACCAAACATTAGCCATAAACACTTAAGAGTCCAATTCTAAACCAACACTTTATTTACAGAAATTTCGGCAGCATTTCCCCTGTAAATACAACAACCCCGAGAATTCGACTCGGCCAAATCATCAACAACAAATCTGAGAATTCAACTCGGCCAAATTATCAACAACAATACCAACAGTCAATTCAAAACGCATTCCAACGTTAGCAACATTCTTTCTACAACTTCAACAGCGTTTCATTTATGTTCAATTCATAATTGCTCACATATTCAAGTACTAATCCGAAACCTTTCCAACAATATTCAAGAACACTTCAAACAATCCGCAAAATATTCAAAATAACCCAACCAATGTACAACATCACCCGTAACCTCACAACACAACATAACCAACAACAACACATTCTTTCCTTCCAAATTCATGAACTATAACAATAATCTATGCATTAACAACTTCATTCTCATAATTACTAGAAACCATATTAAAATCACATTAGCTTCTACCACAATCCCACAACGATTACAACTTCATTTCAAGCCATCAAACCTTCATTTTTATCAAGGAATCCACAACAACAACAATCAAACTACTAATCATCTTTTCTACACAACACAACACATGCACGGCCACAACACCACATCCATATTTTCATGAATTTCATCCATTTCCACACACTACAACATATGCAAAACATTCATAACATATGAAAAAGGAGATTGAACCTTACCTTTTCCTACTTATCTTCTCACTTGGCTAGGATTATGAACTTGCAACAAAGAGTGGTCTACTTGCTCCAACAATTATCCCACGTTAAATAGGACCTTCAAATTAGTAGGAATGCTAGAAGAAAATATTTTTTTGTGATCAAGATTGAGGGCTCAATTTTTCTCTACTATGGCTGAATGGCCCTATTGTTTTGGTCTTCTCCAAGTTTCTTGAATACTCTAAGTGATGAAGATGAAAAATTTGCTCTCTTAATCATCTTTTATGTATTAATATTAAGCTCCCATGTGGGCCAAGGCCCACCCCACTTGGCCCATTTATTCAAGCCCACTCTTTTTGTTTTTTGTAATTCATGAAAATTTATTTTCCTAATTCCAAATTTTCCCTTAGCCTTCCCCAATATTTCCATGAACCACCTTGTGAATTTTCCTTTTTACCCTTAGCCTTTCTTAATATTTCCACATCCAAAATTTTCATAACCAACTTGTGTGTTAAAAAAGATCAAAATATAGCCTTGTTCTTAACTTCCCGGAATTATCTTGAATTATCCGAATGTACAAAATGCGAGATATAACAGGAGTGCTCCTGTACAACTGCTGAGAAAGCAGCCTATGGGTCTGATCCGTCTCCCTGTCTACCTACGGGCATGAGCGCGTCCACAAACAAAAAGACGTAAGTACGAATAATGTACTGAGAATGTAAGGCAAGGTAAACAACATAATAAAGATATAAGAGTAGCATGAGATAAGAGAGAATAACTTGTACATCTGAATGCCTCTTAAGGCGGATTCCATGTATGCTTTCCTTTAAAAAAAATCATATATATATATATATATATATATATATATATATACACACACACACAATACCCGACTCTAATAGACTCGGTGTTATCCGTACCTGGCCGAATATAGTGCAACTCGGTGTCAGAAAATAACTATACATGCTTTATATATAAAAATATAAAGCATGCATGAGAGCCCAAAGGAACGTTATGACTCTATCGGAGTGACGTAAGGTCGGTAAACCTTCGATTACCATTATGGAGCTATCATCATCGACATATCTCAGCTTGAAGGAACAATAACCATAAGATTAGATTAACAATCATAAACAAGATCCATAATCATAAGACAAGATCAATAATCATGAGACAAAGTCAATAATATCATAAAAACATCAAGAAAAATGAACTTCTAGTATTTCTAGGAATGGGGACACTATGGATATCATTGTATGATTTTTGTATCAATATGATCATGCCGTAAGAAAGAAAGGAACAACCTTACATACCTCGTCGTCTACTTAAACACTTATCATCTATTATCCCGAGCTTACAAATCTACATTCAAGATGATTCACAGTAAGGTTAAGTCATTGAAATGCCTATAAGGTCAAACTAAACTATTAAGTGAGCTAACGAAATTTAGGTAGCATTTCCCCTATACCACCTACTTCCACCAAACTTTAAAACAACACCCAATCACGAATAACAACATCCATAATGCCATTGCCAAAATATTATATGCAAACTAAACTCAAATTAATCCCAAAACTTGCTTCATATCCAATTCTTAACTAATACTCCAACACAACACTTTATAGCCCTTTTCTATCATGATTCTATTAATCTTTAAGACTTACTACACCTCCAAATCAACTCAACATAAGTAATAGAGTGAAAAACATACCTTTCACTTGAAGAACTTTAGCCACACACAACTTACTCCAAAGCTTATTCACCACAACTTCAACTAGAAGCAAGAACCATCTCCTTCTATGGACTAGTTGAGGATTCTTGAGCTTGATCTTCTCTTGAAATATCTTGGGATGATTTAGGGTGTTTGAGAGAGCTTAGAGGGTCTACAAGAATCTATTTTTTGTGAAATATGAGCCCCAAGTCATGGCCCTTTTATTTATAACAAAAGGGAAAAATTCCACTGCCTCAATTTCACGGTCACTTTCGCGGATCGTGAATAAGTTCACTGGCCATGAAATCTGTCCAGTTGCTCCTCTCCACTTCCTCCAATTTGAGGTGGCCAACCATCATTTTCACAGCCCATGAAATTATTCACGGTCCATGAAAGTTGGCGAGAAAATGGTCTCCGTCCAACTTCCCGACTATACATGCTTTTTCTGATTCGTCTAACCTTTGTAATTTTATTCAAACTTGTTTAAGGACTTATATAACCCCGTGATGCACCCCTAGACCTTATACATGACTATCCAATGATTTCTAATATGAACCTATAACAACAGACTTAAAGAGAAATTTAACGTATGCAAAAAAGAAAAGTGTAACATTCTTCTCCCTTTAAGAACATTCGCCCTCTAATGTTAAGTTCCTAGGGGTTTTATAAAACTTTCGGCAGAGTTTTCCTATAACTGTACCACTATCAACCTATCATAACAAACCAAAAAAAAATGCCACACAGGGTAACAACAAGCAATAAAAACAATGGCCTCACCCGACCAATAATTATACGGGATGAAACACTACGTACCTGAAGGTACTGGTGTCTCTGTCTGAACCTCATCTAGAAGTGGAAATAAGTCGGATATCTGGATTTCATATCTTCCTCAGCTTCCCAAGTCATCTTCTTGACATTCCCGTTGCTCCAAACGACTTCACTGAAGCTACATCCTTATTCCCGTTGCTCCAAAGGACTTTCACTGAAGCTACATCCTTAGTCCTCAATCTTTGAACCTGTCTATCTAGTATAGCAATGGGAACCTCTTCATTTGATAATTGTTCGGTAACCTGAACATCATCAACAGGTACAATTTTTGAAGGGTCTCTAACACACTTATGAAACATTGATACATTGAAGACCGGATGAACTGATTCTAAGTCTAGAGGTTAACCACATGGCCCACTCGACGTACAATCCTGTAAGGCTCAATGTACCGAGGACTAAGCTTACCCTTCTTGTCAAATCTCATAATGCCTTTCATAGGTGACACCTTTAGGAATACCCAGTCATCAATCTGGAATTCTAAGTCTCGTCGGCAATTATCTGCATAAGACTTCTGAAGACTCTGGGCTGCAATAATCGATTCTGACTGAACTTAACCTTGTCCATTGCTTGCTGAATCAAATCTGGCCCTACTAGTTTAGATTCACCCACTTTGAACCACCCAATATGTGACCTACACTTCCGCCCCATATAAAGCCTCATACAAGACTATTTGGATACCGGAATGATAGCTATTATTATACGCAAATTCAATCAGTAGCAAATGATCATCCCAGTTACCTATGAAGTCTAACACACATACCCATAGCATATCCTGGAGGCTCTGAATAGTACGCTCAGCCTGTCCATCAGTTTGGGGATGAAATGTTATGCTAAGATTAACCCGAGTCCCCAAACCTTTCTAAAAAGACCTCTAGAAGTTAGCTATAAACTGTACTCCCCTATCGGATATGATGGATACCAGAACACCATGAAGTCGCACTATCTCCTTGATATAAAGCTTCGCATAATCCTCAGCTGAGTAGGTAGTCCTGACAGGCAGAAAATAGGCTAATTTTGTATATCTATCAACAATTACCTATACGGAATTAAACTTACGTTGAGAAAGGGGCAAGCCTTTAATGAAATCCATATTGATTGCTTCCCATTTCCATATTAGAATCTCAATAGCTTGCAATAGTCCACCGAGATTCTGATGCCCAATCTTCACTTGTTGACAGTTAGGACACTTGGCTATGAACTCTGCTATGTCTTTCCTCATTCCGTCGCACTAATAAACTTCCTTAATATCATGATACATCTTCGTCGTCCCTGAATAGATAGAGTAACGAGAGTAGTGAGCCTCTCCCATAATCTGATAGTGTAATCCTGCAATATCCAGAACACATAGTTTGCCTCGATATATGAGAACTCCATCTACAGAAATCTCGAATGGTGTCTTCTTCTTCTGAGGGGTTGCATCTCTATAATGAACTAACATAGGATCCTGGTACTGGCAGGCCTTCACCTCAGTTACTAAAGATTAGACTGTCGCATCCTGAGTAGTAACTCCTGTATCACCTAAGTTCAATAATCAAACTGTTAGGCTGGCTAACTGCTGATGCTCATGAACTAACTCCCTCTTTTTCGGTTGCATATAAGATAAGCTACCCATAGATCTGCGTCTAACGGCATCGGCTACTACGTTGGTCTTTCCAGGATGATACAAGATGGTAACATCATAATCTTTCAATAGCTCCAACCATCACCTTTGATGCAAATTCAACTCCTTTTGCTTGAAGATATACTGAAGGCTCTTATAGTCCGAATAAATATCAATATGAACGCCATACAAATAATGCCTCCACATCTTCAATGCATGGATCATCGCGACTAGCTCTAGATCATGGGTCTGGTAGTTCTTCTCATACTCCCTCAACTACCTCGAAGCATAAGCTATAACCTTGCTATGTTGCTAATCTTTGAGTCAGCTTCGTCAATGGTGCAGAAATAGAAGACAAACCCTCTACAAATCTCCTGTAATAACCCGCCAAGCCCAGAAAACTACAAACCTCCATGGGTGTTGTGGGTCTTGGCCATGTCTTTACAGTTTTAATCTTCAACGTATCCACCTAAATACCATTAGCTGAAATAATATGCCCCAGAAAAGTCACAGAGTTCAACCAAAACTCACATTTAGAGAACTTTACATACAACTTCTGAGCTTGAAGAACTTTAAGGACAACTCGTAAATAATCTGCATGCTATGCCTCTAATCTAGAGTAAACCAGAATATCATCGATAAACACAATTATAAACAGATCTAGGAAAGGCCTGAACACGCTATTCATCAAATCCACAAATACTGCCAGTGCATTAGTCAACCCAAACAACATTACACGAAACTCAAAAGTGACTGTATGAGGTTTTAAAAGATGTCTTTGGAATGTCTTTCTCTCTAACCCTCACCTGGTGATACTCTGATCTTAAATATATCTTCAAAAACTATTTAGCACCTTGCAATTGATCAAACAGATCATTAATCATCGGAAGTGGATACTTGTTCTTTATTGTCACCTTATTCAGCTGCCTATAGTCAATGCACATCCGCAAAGAGATGTCTTTCTTCCTTACAAATAATACTGGTGCTCCCCACGGCGATGTGGTAGGCCTGATAAAGCCATTATCAAGCAAGTCCTTTAGTTGCTCCTTCAATTCTCTCAACTCAGCAAGCGCCATCCTGTAAGGAGGAATATTGGCTGAGTATCTAGTAATACATTAATAGCTAAGTCAATCTCCCACTCTGGTGGAAGACCTGGAAGCTCGTTCGGGAATACATCTGAAAACTCAATAACTATTGGAATGGATTGAAGAGTCGGTGGCTTTGCTATCCTGAACCCGGACTAAATGATAAATACAAACCTTGGCAATCATCTTTCTTGTCTTGAGATAAGAAATAAACCTACCTCTCGGAGATGCCGTATTACTCTTCCACTCTAGAATTTCCTCTCCCGAGAACTGAAATTGAACCATCTTCATTCTACAATCAATATTAGCAGAACAAAAGGCTAACAATCCATTCCCATAATAACATCAAAGTATACCATGTCTAACTCAATCAGATCTACCATAGTATAATGATCACAAACTATATCTACACACTTTCTATGTAACCGTCTAGCTATCACTGGATCACCAACGGGTGTAGACACCTCAAAAGGTTTTATTGACTCGAGTTTCACTCCAAACTGACCAGCAATAAAAAGAGTAACATATGAAAATGTAGAACCTGGATCAATCAATGCATATACACCATGAGAAGATACTGATAGTATACTTGTAACCACATCAGGCGAAGACTCAAGATTCTGTCGACCAGCCAATGCATAAAAGTGATTCTGAGGACCGCTCGAGCTAGGTGCTCCCCCTCTACCTCTACCACGGCTTGCTAATGTCTGAGAACCTTGCCCCAAAGGGTGTACAGATAATGATGAACCAGCTGCTGATCCCGTAGGCTGAACCATACCTCTACCACCTCTCGATGGACACTCACGCATAATATGACCTGGCTGACCACAAGCATAACAAACATCTGAACCCAGGCGGCACTATCCAGTATATAACTTACCACACTGAGTACATCGTGGTAAAGGTGGCCTCATCTAGCCTGAATCACCTCTATACTGAGAACCTGAGGCTTTGGAACCCTGACCTAGTCCTGAATAAGTAAATCGATCAAATATCTAACCTGCAAACTGCGGAGGTGCACTAACCGCTGAGCGGCCTGAATGCCTATGCTACTGCTACCTTTGGTCACCTCTAAACTTACTAACAGCACCCGAAGATCTTGTCCTCTTACTCTAACCCCTATCATGCTGGCGCTCAACCCTTCGTTGCTGCTTATGCTCCTCTAGATTCTGAAAGTGCGCCTAAATACGAGAAATATCCATACCTATCTGAAGAGAAGTCGTCATGCAGTCATCAATCAAGTATGGTCCCAATCCACTCACAAACTTGTAAACACGATCTCTCATATTAGCTACAACAGCTGGAGAATATCTACCCAATGAATTAAAATGAAGATTGTACTCTTGAACACTTATATTCCCCTGTCTAAGGTTCAGGAACCTATCTGCTCTGGCCCGTCGAATCTCTAGCGGCAAATAATGTCAAATAAAGGCATATGTGAACTCCTCCCACACCAGGTATGGGTGTATTAATCCCTCTAAATGACACCCAAGTCTCATACCAGTGAACAATAATATCCTGCAATCTGTAGAAAGATAGATCTACTGACTCAGTGTCTGAAACATGCATCACCCGCAACGTCCTCAACATCCCATCTAGGAAGTTTTGCGGGTACTCATCTCGTTTAGACCCAAAAAATTCTGGAGGGTCTAAATTAATAAAATCTCGAACCGAAGCACTAATAGACCTGTCACCATAACCTGTACCCTGACACTGGGCCTGAGCAGCTACGAGCTGGGTTAACAACTGAATGACCTCTCGCATCTCCTGCCTTGAGGCACCAGGTAGAGTAATTAGGGGTGCTGGAGCTGAAGTTGGGTCTAGACCTCCTCTATGCTCCTCCGGAGCGAGCGGAGTGTGAGAGGTCCAGGATGGAACCTCATTCTGGAACTCGCCCTCCTTGACATCTACAAGCGGTACCCGTCCAGTTCTCCGACCTGCCACTGACTTGCCCTTCTGCGCCGCTGAAGCTTTCCTCATCATAGGTATTACTGAAATCATAACACACGGTCAGGAAAAAGGAAACCTCATAACATCGCTCTATTGCATTATCTAAGATAGGAAAGAAAGGTCAATTGTCCTAAATGTCCTACAGCCTCTTGTTTATAAGTGTGATGCACTGCATACCCATAAACAAGACTATACCAGACATGGCTCGTACATATCCCAAGGACAAACTATTGTGATACCACTTTTGTCATGACCTAACCCGAAGGGCCATGACGGGCATCCGAAGCTAACCTACCGAGCACTATATGACATACATACATCACATAATCATACCTGAGTGGGCCATAATGCTAACTAATATACATCATAAACTGCAAGGAGACACAAGGCCAAGAGATATATGCATATATATACGTCATCAAACTGTGCCCATATATACAAGCCGACAAGGCTGTCAAAATGATATAACAAAATGTAGACCGAAAAGGTCATAGGACAACTAACTGTACATATCTGTCTGCGAGCCTTTACCGGATTTCATAAAATAATGAGGAGGGGACAGGATCCCGTCATGCCCATATGTACACAAAATAATCATACCAGGCTGAATTGCAACTCCGAAACAAGTGGAGTGCTCCTGTACAACCGCTGAGAAAGCAGCCTATGGGTTTGATCCGTCTTCCTGTCTACCTGCGGGTATGAGTGCAGTGTCCATAAAAAAAATATGTCAGTACGAATAATGTACTGAGTATGTAAGGCAAGGTAAACAACACAATAAAGATATGAGCGTAACACGAGATAAGAAAGAATAACCTGTACATCTGAATGCCTCTTAAGGCAGATGCCACGCATGCTTTCCTTTTAAAAAAATATTTTCATACATTATATATATATATATATATATATATATTATACCGTAATAGGCTCGGCGTTATCCGTACCCGGCCACTATGTGTTATCCGTACCCAACTGCAGTGGTGTGCACAATAGGTGCCGTACCTGGCCAACTATAGTGCGGCTCAGTGTTTGGAAATACATATATATATATATATATATATATATATATATATATATATATATATATATATATATATATATATAAAGCATGCATGAGAGCTCAAAGGAACCTTATGACTCTATCGGTAAGATAGGTAAACCTTCGATTACCATTATGGAGCTATCATCATCGACATATCTCATCTTGAAGGAACAATAACCATAAGATGAGATTAAAAATCATAAACAAGATCCATAATCATAAGACAAGATCAATAATCGCGAGACAAAGTCAATAATATCATGAGAACATCAAGAAACATGAACTTCTAGTATTTCTAGGACCAGGGACACTATGGATATTATTGTATGAGTTTTGTATCAATATGATCATGTCGTAAGAGAGAAAGGGACAACCTTACATACCTCGTTGTCCACTTAAACACTCAATGTCTATTCTCCCGAGCTTGCAAACATACATTCAAGATGATTCACACTAAGGTTAAGTCGTTGAAACGCTTATAAGGTCAAACTAACTATTAAGTGAGCTAATGTAATTTGGGCAACATTTCCCCTATACCACCTACTTCCACCAAAATTCAAAAAAAACACCCAAACACCAACAAAAACATCCATAATACCATATCCAAAAGATTATATGCCAACTAAACTCAAATTAATCCCAAAACTTGCTTCATTACCAATACTCCAACACAACACTTTATAGCCCTTTTCTATCATGATTCTATTTTAAGACTTACTACACTTCCAAATCAACTCAACATAAGTAATAGAGTGAAGAACATGCCTTATACTTAAAGAACTTTAGCGACACACAAATTACTCCAAAGCTTATTCACTACAACTTCAATTAGAAGCAAGAACAATCTCCTTCTTGGACTAGTTGAGGATTTTTTACCTTGATCTTCTCTAGAAATAGTTTGGATGATTTAGGGTGTTTGAGAGAGCTTAGAGGGTCTAGAAGAATTTGTTTTTGGTGAAATATGAGCCCCAAGTCATGGCCCTTTTATTTATAATAAGAGGGGAAAATTCCACCGCCTCAATTTCATGGTCACTTTCGCGGACCGTGAATAATTTCACCGGCCGTGAAATCAGTCTAGTGGCTCCTCTCCACTGACTCCAATTCACGGTGGCCAACCACCATTTTCACGATCCATGAAATTATTCACGGTCTGTGAAAGTGAGTGTGAAAATGGTCTCCGTCCAATTTTCCGACTAAACGTATTCTCTCCGATTCATCTAATGTCTAACCTTTGTAATCGTATTCATACATGTT
This sequence comes from Lycium barbarum, assembly GCF_019175385.1. Lineage (NCBI taxonomy): Eukaryota > Viridiplantae > Streptophyta > Magnoliopsida > Solanales > Solanaceae > Lycium > Lycium barbarum. The sequence continues at coordinate 443,360 of NC_083348.1, read as the reverse complement.
GAAGGACTTATATAACTCCGAGATGCAAACATAGAACTTATACATGACTCTCCAATAATTTCCAATACGAACCTACAACAATCGACTTAAACTGAAACTTTAGCGTATGCAAAAAAGCGAAGTGTAACAATTATATTCTGTCGGGCAATAAATTATTGCTAAATTCTTTTTTTTCCTTATCCTTATTATTTCTTGACAATCTATGAATAAAACACAACTTCAGGACAAGAGTATTTTATTTATCATTATCAAAATCATACTCAACAGTATTCAATCCACCTATGGAAGAGAAATAAAAGAGATAGACTAGAAACGACATTTATTATGTCAACGACACCAATGAGATATTAAATTAATGTAATTAGGATTTGAATGAAATATAATGAAATAGAGCCAATTTGAGAATCCTAAAAACGACTTAAAGTCTTAGATTAGCAAAAATAATGAAAAGAAAATGGGGAAAATTCTTTGTCCACGCCAATAATGTGTGAGAAGCATCTACAAATAAACTTTGATTGCCTCCCGTTTAATTTGAAGTGGATCGATTATATGTATTATTGTAATGTTCCTAAAGCATCTTCGTGGATAGCAAAATTGCTATGTAATTTATTACTGTAACTATATCTTGGGACTTACATCTATCGAACTTTTGATTTTCTTTTTTTCATGTCAACAATTCATAAATAATGGATCATTCGTTCTGTTTTTTCAATAGAAACGCAATATACCAAACGGAATATATCATTTAATTAAAAATGAAAGATATCATTCTCTTTTTAATTCTTTTTCTATTTTTTCTTTTATAACCACGCGAAGCGCAGATAGATTCACTAATAAGATCATAATGCTTGTAATAGTATTTTAAATATGTTATAAATAATATTATGATTTTTAAATAAATAGCATCTCATTAGAATAAAGAGGATAAACGAGAGACAAAGTTAATGTAAACAATGAAAGTTAGGTCTATTGTGGGGAAAAAATGAAAATTAGGTTTATTCAGTTTCGAGAGAGAGAAAGATCGTGATATATTGAGATTACCAACATAAAAGTTCTGATTAAAATAGATACAACAACATCTGATTAAACAAAATATTCTAAAGAAAAAAAAAAGTATGAAATTATAAAATTAGATAGTGGACAAGAGCTTGAAAATGTGAAATGAGGCGCCTGATGTTGTACAAAAGCTTTCCTATTTCTTTATTTTGCGTTTCCATTATATAATAAAATGATCTTTCACTTGCTCTTCACTATATAGATAGATTTATATCCCCTTTCTCTAAACTCTTACTTTCACATACACCTTTTTTTTTTTTTTTTTTTGTGTGTGTGTGTGTGTAACGCTCCCTCTTTGCTTGTCAAGTAGTATTACTTTTATTGCTTTTGTAGGGTTGATGATGCCTAAATCTTTGTTTCTGAGTTTCATCAGGTGAAAATTCAGTTATCCAGTAAACAAAAAGGTTTATGTTTTACATTTGTGATTTTGGGTTAATTATATTATGTATGATAGAATTTATCAATTTCATGTTTCTAGCCACAAAATCCATTGTTATTTTCCGCGAATTTCAGATGGAAAGATGCTGTAGACAATAAAATTCGTGCCGAGAAAATAATAATCGAGACAGGAAAATATCGCAACAATCTTTGTATTTGATTTCAGAATATGAGTGTTACAATCTCTATGATTCCTCTGATTCGTCTTTTCAACAATAATTTCAAGGGCTTTTGAGCTTATTCTTGAACTTGATGGATTTGATCTTGACTTGTACTTGAATTCAAGGGCTTTTGAGCTTGATCTTGAATCTGGTGGTCTTGATCTTGAACTTGTACCTGGATTCAAGGGCTTGAAGCTTGATCTTGAATCTTCGTCTGGATCTCTAGAACTTCTAGAGAAATACTTGAATGCTTTTAGCTTGTAGAGAAATCCGCAGCGTTTGATCCACGAGCTCTCTCTTGCTTCTTGTTAGAATTTCTGTCCTTTTTCTGAATTATGAGACCCCTATTTATAGTTGTAGGATGGAGGAGTTGTGATAAGGACAGGCTTCTTTCGACCAATCAGATTTAAGCTGACATGTCGATATTTGATTGGCCGGAACATGTCACTTGTACACGTGGCGCATCTTCATTGGCCTTTGATTTGACTAGGCATGCTACATCATTTTGACACGTGGCATGATCCTATTGGCTTCTTCGTTTGACTTGGCGTGCCACGTCATTTGACATGTGGCACCAAGCTGGGCCTCTTGGATTAGATGACATCTTGGGCTTAGCAAAAATGGGCTCGTCATTTATAGCCCAATTAATTGGGCTAGCCCAATGCATTTGGTCATTCTTTAATTAAATCCATATTTATTGGACTTAAACAATTAATCCAATCATATTAGCCCATAATATTTATTTGGACTAATATATTTTGAATTTACTATAATCCGAATTTCTTATGGATTTAATTTCAATAAAATTTTGTTATCTACAAATGCCCCCTACTTCAAGACTTGTCGAAGTATATACTCGTTGATATTGAAGACATTACTTGAAGTAACCGTAAAACAATTCTCAATGCTCCTTATTTTTTTTTTGAAGGAATATATATGTCATTTTTTTTTTTGTAATCACTTAGTGTATAAAGAATTTCTAATTTCAATTGTCCAAATTGAGAGGGAATCAGATACCCAATTATAAAATCAACTTAGAACAATCCTTGGATGATATATTATTTAATTACTATAAATCAACCAAGTAACCTGCATGGATAATGATCCACATTTGCTAGCTTGAGATTTATTTCAATTCTCTAATTACACGTGACTTTACAGGGCAAACAGATTTCTACCTTTTGAAGTCCAATTATACTACTGCCACATATACTTACGTATCAAGTTAATCCCTTCAGGAGACTGCAACCTTTTTTATCGGAAATAGATAACCGTTATGCTTCCACTTCGTTAGCTGTTCACAGTTTGTTTTCAACTTGAATATTGCCAACTTTTACGTAGCTCACTCGGATTCAAACTACCATCTCAAATAAACATATCTTGTCTTGAATTAAACGTCCACTTCAATTTATTTTGTGGATGAATTAATCCATGTTAGATTAATTAAGAAGAGGGTCGACTTTTCCTTGCATCACAGTACCAGTATCCTTGAGTGAATAGGATAGTACACGGCTTACTCTTGAATTTTCTTGTGAGTAGGAAGCTTTACCGCCTTTAGCTCTCCAATAGAATTTAGGATACCTAATTGGTATTGGACAATGATTTCCAATCCTATGCCAATACTAATTCTTTAATAGCAGCCTCTATGACCTCTATAAATAGCTGTGTCTTTTTCATTCATAGAGCACAAATTTGTTTTTTGGCTCTCGTTAATAGAATCTTGAGTCCCAGCAGATGCAATTGGCGTCCAATTTGAAGGCATCAAGGTGCAAGGTAGATATTTTTGTTCATTCTTGCCTTCTATTTTTTTTTTCTTTTCTATTGTCATTCTCCTCCCCTCTTTTTTAAACGACAATGTTGAGCTCTCGTTCAAGGGAAGGACCCATGCATGAAGAAGATAATTTTGAGGCGCAAAGGGATGGATTTTTGTCCCCGCCTTAAGAACGGTAAGGTAATCTTACGGCGCAAAGGGATGGTTACTCGTCCCCGCCCTAAGAATGGTAAGATAATCTTACGGCGCAAAGGGATGGTTTCTCGTCCCCGCCTTAAGAACGGTAAGGTAATCTTACGGCGCAAAGGGATGGTTACTCGTCCCCGCCTTAAGAACGGTAAGGTAATCTTACGGCGCAAAGGGATGGTTACTCGTCCCCGCCCTAAGAACGGTAAGGTAGTCTTATGGCGCAAAGGGATGGTTACTCGTCCCCGCCCTAAGAACGGTAAGGTAATCTTACGGCGCAAAGGGATGGATACTCGTCGCCGCCTTAAGAATTTAGGGAGTTCATTTGTCAAGGTCTTTGTACCTATGGATATACGTCCAAGTCTGCTACTAATAACTTCTCTTATCCTTTGCAGCTTGAAGAGATGGTTTATTTCAGACACTACACTTCCCCATCCACCAAACTAAGGTATCTTGTAGTTGAGACTGAAGATGGCGCAGACCAAACTAGATTCTTGATTCATACCATACTAGCTGGGCGATATGCTAGTCCGTGGCCTTCTTTGAGGAATCCGCTTCATATGGCAAACTGGACGCCGGAGAAAACCCAAAGTTCTAATCGATCATCCAAGATGTGGTCACTCCAAGCACCAAACCATCATCATGCCAACATTGCGTCTGCACTACCATGCTTAGCTCGTCGTATAATTCAAGGAGAGGTATGCTGGGGAGGCACCGTAACGATTGAGGGGGAGTATCGTCACATTCCAGGGTATTGGGAATGGGCTGAAGATATACTTGGGAGGAGTCAAGAAATCTTGGGCATGGCTCAGATTTATGACGCGGTTTACGCTTCACTTTTCACTTACGATCGCAATTCAGATAATCTGCAAGCATTTTGTGAAGCTTGGTGCCCCAAGACGAATACACTCCTTACATCTGTTGGCGAATTATCCATTTCCCTTTGGGACTTACATGTTCTTGGAGGCTTACCTATTTGGGGTTCTCTTTATGAAGAAGTGGTTCCTGAGGCCAAGGAACTTACAGGATTAGACCAAAGAAGAACAAGATATGTTTCTCGAGCTTGTGAATATTTATTCGCAGCCTTCCATTATCTCCGGGGTGTCAACCAAGAAATCTCGTTGAGCAAGTGGATAAAATTTTGGTGCAAGAAACCTTTAAGGTATGAACCTGCTCCACCAAGGAAGGAAAAGAAATCTGCTCGTCTCAAATCGACACATAATCCTTCTGGGACTTTACCCGATACGACAACATGGTCAAACACAGAAGACGCGGTATTTTCCAAGCTTGGGGTGACTTATGACAAAAGAGACGATACATATTTGGCGGCTTTCTTGTCCTGTTGGTTATGCGCTTTCGTTTTCCCAAATAAGAAAGGTGATTTCATTCGTCCAGGGACTTTCAAGATGGCAAGCATGATGGCGAGTGGACGGAAGGTCGGCCTTGCTATTCCAGTTTTGGCAAGTATCTACAATGACTTGAATAAGATTTCATCTTCCTCACAACTTGATCAAATTAAAGTTTGCTTTCCTATTCATTATGTTTATGGCTGGCTTGCCCATTATTTTAAAACTCATTATCCACTTACCCATGGACCATCTATTCCCAAGATGGTGGCCTACTCAGGGGAAGGTGGTGCAAAGTATTTTGTCAAAAGTGACGCGGAGAAGACGCATTCATATTGGGGAAAGCGCGATTTGGACACCAACCATGCTAAATAGTTCTCACCCTTACTATTATGTAGATGGTGGTAGAGCGCCAGAGCTGGAGTCAAGTTATTTTATGAATATCCGTTTTAACTATCTTCCTCTGAGGTGCGATAATTCATTCATCATTGAGCCATATAGTCCACATCGCTTCAGTCGTCAATTTGGGTTTTATCAAAACAAGCCTGGTATTTTGGGGAATGATGTCCGCGATGTATCTTTAGACGAAGGGCTCATGTTTTGGAGGATTTGCACGATGGATCGATCTATGTCACGAGCAGTTTTTCCTTCAATCACTTCCAATGTAAAGAAACTCTCTTCAGCTGACTACCAGACCTGGTGGAAGAAGACGCACGGGGATTTCCTTGACAAACACCTGCAGACTTTAATGAATATTGTTGGGCCAATTGCTACCACACTCTTGGAAGAATCAGATGAAGTATGTGCAAATGAAGTCCCCAATACTAACATCCCTTGTGCTTCAAATGCTAAGTTGTCTGGGCAGCACCAAGGAAAGGAAGCTCAATTGCCTTCAAATGTTTTAGGAGAAGAGTGCCCTGCTCAAGTCGTCTATTCTTCCAAAAGACTATCCCAAGAAAGGAGCGAGAGTAGTAATGGAGATCGTAACTTTAAGAGAGTGAAAGCACGTCCAAGCAGCTTGGAAGATACTAAAACTCCTATGGTTGAAATCTCTGACAGCATTGGTAGCCCTTCGAAGACTATAACAGCTCCTATTAAAGAGGTATGATAAAATAAACTTTTAGTTTACCAGGTATACCTCAGTGACCTTTACTAATTATTTGTCTTTCTTGTGCAGCCAAGTGGTCTCAGAGTATTGCAACGAGAAGGATCCCAAGACAGTACTGAGTCTGTATCTGGTCCGGACTTAATGCAACCACCTTTTACAGCCAGAGTAGGAAAAGATTCAACTTCCCTTCCTCGTGATGAAGTTAGAGAAAGATTGAGTTCTGATATACACAAGCGTCCAACAGCTTCGGTGTCCGTGTTCGATGGAAAGAAGGTTGTCATAAACCATCGAAAGAAGTTTATCTATACTCTTTGGGATGTGATTCAAGGTAAGCTCTCGAGAAGTGATGTAGATTGCGCTTCGTCCCTTGAAGATGAGATCCGAGTGATCCTCGAAGAGATGGATGGCAAGGATGTGGATGTTTCACCGTTGACAAAATTATTGAACTCCTTCTTTGAGTTTGCTGCTTTATATGACCAGGCACGATCAACTCTACATGATAAGGATGTGGAAGCTGCAAGAAAAGAGTCGTTTATAGCAGCTGGAGAGCGTCTTTCGAATGCCATGCTCGAAGAATATGAAAAGGTTGCAGAAGTATCCTTTATCCATCAATCCCTAGATAAGGTGAAGGAGAAGATAGAGAAGCTGCGAAAAAAAAAGAGAGATTTAGAAGACCTCTTAGAAGTCACTGAGAAAGAAGTTGAAGAAGCCAAATTAGGAGCCTCGACTGCTAGCAATGAGTTCGATGCATGCTTTGACGTAGACTCATCGAGTGATGACGACTTGATTGATTTGGAGCAGAAGAAGGAGCGTCTAGAAGCGATGCGCCAAGACTTAATCAACTATAAATTGTGTTTAGATTAGTCTATAGGAACATTTTTTTTCTTTCTCTCCTTTTATTTTCCTGCCTTTGATTAGTTGATGTTCTCGATAGTAATAAAAGCTTCTTGCGTTTTGGTTTATACTGCAGTTCTCATTGATATCTCTTTTGTGCTTAAACATCAAGGACCATTTACTTGTTTCATTGCACATTGCTATTGTATTGGGCTTTGCTTTATCTTTGTTGTTCATGTCTCGAAGTTCTTGCGGGCGGCTTTACATGCTGAAACGCCGATAGTTTCAGATTCGCGCAGTTTCGCCAAGAAAAATTCGTATCTCGATGTAGGAGCGTTGAAACCATGAGCCGCAAAATTCTCAAGCAACTAGACTTAGGAATCTATCATGTATCCAAAATTCAGAGTCAACAAACATATAGATCATCCCAGATAAATCCAAGAATTTGGCTCTTCATGCTGAAACGCCAATATTTCTCAGATTCGAGCAGTCTCGCCAAACAATTCATATCTCGATGTAGGGGCGTTGAAATCACGAGCCGTAAAATTCTCAAGAAAATAGACTCATAAATATAGCATGTATCCAAAAATCAAAGTCAACAAACATATAGATCATCCCAGATAAATCCAAGAATTTGGCTCTACATGCTGAAACTCCAATATTTCTCAGATTCGAGCAGTCTGGCCAAATAAATCATATGTCGATGTAGGGGTGCTGAAATCACGAGCCGCAAAATTCTCAAGAAACTAGACTCATACATATAGCATGCTTCCAAAAATAAATGTCAAAAAACATATATATCATCCCAGATAAATCCAAGAATTTGGCTCTATATGCTGAAACGCCAGTATTTCTCAGATTCGAGCAGTCTCGCCAACAAAATTCACATCTCGACGTAGGGGCGTTGAAATCATGAGTCGCAAAATTCCCAAGAAACTAGACTCATAAATATAGCATGTGTCCAAAAATCAAAGCCAATAACAATCTGAATAGTTCCAGATAAATTCAAGAAGTTGACAATACATGCTAAAACGTCGATAGTTTCAGATTTGCGCAGTTTCGTCGAGAAAATTCTTATCTCGATGTAGGAACATCAAAATCATGAGCCTCTAAATTCTCAGGAAACTAGACTTACTAATCCAATATGTATCCAAAAATAAAAGTTGGAAACCCTCTGGATCATCCCAGATAAATTCAGGAAATCCACCTTAGATTTTTTATTCCAACTTGAAGACTTGACTGATTTGAAGGATTGAATTTGAAGGCTTGCTGGATTCTAAGACTTCAACTTGCAGATATGATGAATTTAAAACTTTAGCTTGAAGACTAACATATTGGAAGGCTTCGCCGTTCAGTTGCGATGGCTTTGGACTCCAACTCAAAGAGTTGCCGGATTTGAGGCCTTCAATTTGGAGACCAATGATTTTGCAGACTTTAACTCCTTGATTTAACCACTTGCTAAGAGATTACAGCCATTCCATTGGAGAAACCCATTTGTCATGGAGATTTTCCTTCGTTGGACTACTGATATTTAGTGAAAGTTCAAACCGAAGCAAAAGGATGCTTGTATGTACGATCTCCATGCACCTGATTAGGCGAACTTCATTTTGAACGACGCATAGGGGGATGCGTTTTTTTTTTTTTTTACTTATGCGACTGAACTTAGAATAAAACTCTAAGCGCCTACGTACCTCGGTGAAGAGGATCAAGTCATACCGTAGTTCAGAAAAATGAGTTTTTTTTTTTTTTTTTTTTTGTGTGTCCTAACTTTTGCCTAGGCTGCCCTTTGCGGGGTTTTCAACCTAGCGGACATTTTTTTTGTGTCCTAACTTTTGCCTAGGCCGCCTCTTGCGAGATTTTCAACCTAGCGGACATTTTCTTGGGCTGTGCACAGTTTATACTCTTGCGGGCCAGGAGTTACATGCAGTTTATGCTCGTGCCTTAAGGAGCATCATCTTATTTTAAGGATAGTACTTCTTCAAGAACTTTGCGTTGATAGGACCGATCCTCAGGCCCTCCGCATCAATAAGCTTGTAAGCGCCACTTGAATATGCTTCTTGTACGACATATGGTCCATCTCATTTCGAGGTGAATTTGCCCCCAGACTTATGGGAAACGATGATGGGTCTTCTTACTGCAAGGACTTGATCTCCCACTTGGAAGGACCTCAAGCGAACCTTTTTGTTGAAGGCACGAGATAGACGGGCTTGATAACATTCAAGATTTTGTTGAGCCTCCAACCTTTTCTCATCAAGTGCTTCTAACTCTGCAAGACGCAACCGAGCATTTTCCTCTTCGGTGAGCCCTTCTTGAATAGCAAGTCGTAAATAAGGTATTTGGCGCTCAAGTGGTAGGACTGCTTCAACTCCATAAGCAAGCGAATATGGGGTTGCTTGCATTGGTGTGCGGTAAGTCGTCCTATATGCCCACAAAGCTTCTTCCATTTGTTCATGCCAATCTCGTTTGGACTTGGAGACAACCTTCTTCAACAAGTAACACAAAGTCTTATTGAACGCTTCAGCTAAACCGTTGGTGGCAGCATGATACATAGAAGATTTACGCTGCTTGAAGCCGAAGAGATCACAAATCTTGTTCATCAATTTGTTATCAAATGGCTTGCCATTGTCCGTTATTATGTAACGAGGAATGCCGAAGCGGTAGATGATATTTACTCAGATGAAGTTCGCAACATTCTCCTTCTTCACTTCTTTAAGAGCGACAGCTTCGGCCCATTTTGAGAAGTAATCAGTTGCAGCCAAGATGTACAAGTGTCCACCAGAAGATTTCGGCAAAGGACCAACGACATCCAACCCCCAAGCGTCAAATGGCCAAGATGCGATGGTCTGGTGTAATGCTTCGGGAGGCTGATGTATAAAATTCGCATGAAACTGACAAGCAATCTTTCACCATCGTTGGCCAATAATATCCCATCCTTTTTATGTGGAAGTGGAGTTTTGGTCCAGATTGATGTGATCCACATACTCCTGAATGTGCTTCTTGCAAAGCTTGGACTGCTTCATCCTCCCCCAAACATCGCAAGAGTATCCCCTCAAAAGATCTTCTATATAAGGTATCTTTGTAGTAAAGGAATCGAGGTGCACGACGACGAATCTCAGTTCTTCTTTTTGAGTCTTCTGGCAGTATCCCATAACTTAGGTAATCAATGATGGGTTGTCGCCAGTCTTCCTTTGCAGCTTCAGAAACAGCTACGAGATGCTCAAGCTCACTTTCTGCGCCTTCATCCTCATTTGGTGGAGGTACTACCCATATTTGGCAGATAGTCACTTGAGTTTGATCTGGCAGAGTTAGTGTTGAAGCTAGAGCAGCTAAAGCATCAGCTTTCTTATTTTCCTTCCTTGGAACGTGCTGAAGAGTCACATCACCAAGCCATCCTATCAACTTCTGAGCATAACCATGATAGGGGAGTAATTCGGGCTTCTTGACTTCGTAGCTTCCCAAGAGTTGATTGATCACCAACTGAGAATCACCAAAGACTTGCAACTGCAACTGCTTCATGTCGACGGCCATTTCAAGTCCAAGTATTAGTGCTTGATATTCAGCGACATTGTTGGAGCAATGTTGTGTCAAAGTGAAAGAGTATGGTAGAACTTCTCCCTGCGGAGTAACAAACACCACACCAGCACCAGCTCCATCACGTTGTGCAGCACCATCAAAGTACATTTTCCACGGAGATTGAATTTCAACGACCATTGCATCTTCGTCGGGAAGTTCATCAGTTAGCTCCCAGTCATCAGGTATCGGGTGATCTGCTAGGAAGTCTGCCAATGCCTGTCCTTTTACAGCCTTTTGAGGGATGTATGTAATCTCAAATTGTTGAAACTGGAGGTACCACCTTGCTAGTCGATCACTGAGGACCGGTTTTGACATCACAAACTTGATGGGATTTGCTCTGGAAATGAGGTTAACACTATGAGCTTGAAAGTAGTGCTTCAGCTTTTGAATCGAGAAGACTAGCGCCAAACACAACTTTTCAATTGGCGTGTAATTTAGCTCATTAGGTGTCATCATTCTGCTCAAGTAGTAAAGAGAATTTTCTTTCCCTTCGCTATTCTCTTAGGCCAACAACGCTCCAACCGACCTTTCTTGTGCTGAAATGTACAGTATCAATGGTTTCCCAGGTACAGGGGCTACTAGAACTGGAGGCTTCATTAAATATGACTTGATATTCTCGAAGGCATTAGTACATGCTTCGTCCCACTTGAAAGGGGCGCCCTTCTTCATGAGACGACTGAATGGTTGGCACCTCCCAGCTAAATTCGAAATGAATCTCCTAATATAAGCTAGCTTCCCTTGTAGACTTTTTAACTCATGAATATTTCGAGGCTCGGTCATTTTCAAAATCGCATCAACTTTGGCTTGATCAATTTCGATTCCTCGATGTCGAACAATGAAACCAAGGAATTTTCCAGAAGTAACTCCAAAGGCACATTTCAATGGATTCATTCGAAGTTGATATCTCCGGAGTCGCTCGAACACCATTCTCAGGTCTTGCAAGTGGTCGCTCCTCTTTCTTGATTTTACCACCAAGTCATCCACATAACATTCTACATTTTTGTGGAGCAAATCATCAAATATATTCTGCATAGCCCTTTGATATGTGGCACCAGCATTTTTCAAACCGAAAGGCATCACTTTGTAACAGTAAATACCCTTGGGTGTACGAAATGCAGTAAGCTCTTCATCTTTTGGTGCCATGCGAATTTGGTTATAGCCGGATGAACCATCCATGAAAGACATCGCCTCGTAACCAGTGGTAGCATCAATCATCAATTTTGGGATGGGAAGCGGGAAATCATCTTTAGGGCATGCGTTGTTAAGATCCCTGAAGTCAACACAAACTCGAATTTGGCCAGTCTTCTTTTTTACGGGAACGATACTCGAAATCCATGTAGGATATTTAACTTCACGAATAAAGCCAGCTTCAATGAGTTTGTTGACTTCATTTTCGATTGAAGGAACCAAATCTGGTCTGAAATACCTTTGGGCCTGCTTAACAGGACGGGCACCATTCTTGACCGCCAGAAGATGGACTGCTACTTTGGGATCTAATCCAGGCATCTCTTTATAACTCCAAGCAAAAACATCCCTATATTCTTTGAGTATTTCCATGTAAGTGTCTTCTTCATCACCTGTTAGAAAAGCACTTAGGTAGGTGGGCCTTGGGTCTTCATCAGTACCAAGGTTAACTTCTTTCAAAGAGTCTACTGTGGTCTTCACCCCTTCTTCAAGTTCTGGAGGAGCATCTCTATCATCTTCATCCTCTCGAGGATCGCCATCATTGAAAGATATGTGGTAACACGAGGAGATGTCCTCCAACTTCTCGGCAACCTCTATCTGAAACGAAGTATGTTGATCACTTTGTGCAGTAATATGATATGAAGAACCTACACTTTCCTCAACTTCGTCATGCTCCTTGGTATACACTACAGTGTGAGACTTTGCTTTTAGCACCTCCCCACATGAAACCACAAGCTTTGTTTGTCGTCTCATTCTAAAAGGAATCAAACTTTGTATATCCCTCTGGGTTCTAGGCAAAGCAAGCGTTTTCACGCTTTGACAATTTCTGTGGAACTTGTTCTTCCTTTTCTTCTTCAGTCTTAACGGCCCTAATCTCTCAAATACAGAAGCTTTTGCGGCCTACTTTCCAAGACGTTCAAACACTGAAGGCCTTTTATTGGAAGCAACAGACTCATCTTCCACAGTGATGTAGTTGATACTTGCCCTTCTTGTGGATATGCGAACTGGCGAAGGTTGTTTGTATCCCAAACCTTCACGTGATTGTATCATGCTAGCTCCTGATGGAAGTTTCCCTAACTTTGACGGCTCGTTGGGGTTGTACCCAGCCTTGACAAATAACTTGTAAGCATTTGGATCAAAGCCTTCATTTGTACGTTTTGTAGGGAGTGCCATATTTTGTGGCGGATTCTGAGCCATGAAGTCTCCGAGTAACTTTGAGGACGAATTTATCGCATAAATTCTTCTGATGGGAAGAGTTAGCCCCCCTAGCATATTTTCTTGAGCTTCAGATGGTTGACCTTCCTTTTTCTTCAACTTTGTAACATAGCAGAGCACGGGAGTTGTCTTCTTCTTCTTCAAAGACACGGTGTTCCCTTTGTTGGGACTGGAGTGCGACACCTCAGCGCCAACTTCAACTTTTCCAATAGTCTCATCAGCTTTTTCAGTTGCGATCTTATCACTCTTGGTCGTTGCGATGTCATCGACTTTTACTTCTCTCACCGTGTAGTCCTTCAAGTAGAACTTCGCATCGACGAAGTGTGACGCTGCTTCAGTGAATGGCTTATCATCAGCAACTATCTTCTTTTCGACACTGCCTTCGAGATACTTCAAACAATGATAGTAGGAGGATGGGATAACTTTGTTCTCGTGTATCCATGGCCTGCCAAGCAACATATTATACGAAGTCTTTGCATCGATGACATGCATCCATGCACTTGATTGCAAATCTTCGATGGTGATATCTACTTTGACAGCACCTATGGCTCGTTGCCCCCCTTGATTGAATCCTTGTATCATCAAGCGTCTTTCAGAAAGTTGTGATGCCAAGTTCCTTCATTGTACGAATAGGAAGAATGTTAACTCCAGATCCATCATCTATCAATATTCTATTTATCCTCTTCTCGAGGGCATAACCCACCATGTACAATGGACGATTATGTAGTGTTTCCCTAAGTAGAAGATCGTCATATGTGAATGTGATTCTTGTATCACATGTGTGTACCTCTTTCGAAGAAGATTCAACAGGCTTTTCAGATGATGACAGAGACAATGTTGATAGGTTTTCATCATTTTCTTCCTCTTTATCAGTATTGAAGCATGATGCCTCAATGTTGTCTCGAGCAGTCTTATTATGGAACCAGCTTGGTCGGAATTCCCCCAAAGTCACAGGACATCGTGGTTCTTGGTGGCAGTTCTCCTCCACTTTTGCTTTCCTCAGACGCTCAACTGATTTCTGCTTCCTTGGTCTTCTAACCATCCTTTTCCTTGTTGGTTGTTTAGATGATTCTTTTCGTGGACTTGTTTTACAGCGTCTCCGCCTAGTCACCAGAATCCAACCTTCATCATTGGCTTCATCAACTTGGGTTCTATCTTCCTCCAATGGTCCTCCCTCATGTTCTTCAAAGCTGTATATCTGGACCGGATCGAAAGAGCCAAAGGTGATAGAGACTTGATTCGAACTTGCCTTCTCATCATCAAGCAGAATCTTGTTTTCATTAGCCAACTGCATAACTTTGTCCTTGAAGACAAAGTACTTCTCAAGAGAGTGACCCACAAGTCGATGATACTTGCAATAGTTTGGGTCGTTTGTTCTTCCAGCTTCATTGGGCCGCTTCATCTCTGGTAACTCAATGAGCTTCAGCTCAAGTAGTTCATCAAAAATTTCAGGGACATCAGAATCCAGGAAGGGGTATTCTCTTTCTTGCATCTCTTTCAAGGTAGACTTTCGGCTTTTGTTGTCTTGGAAGGAAGTTGCTTTCATACTCTGCTTCTTGCTCACCTTCGTAGTAAACTTTACAGGCGAGGCGTTGACGTTCATGGATTCTTTATTATCACTCTTGGGGACGAACTTGCTCCATTTCTTGGGTTCCTGCTTGTCCTTTCCTTTGCGAGGGTCGTAAACAGGCATTACTTCATTCCCAGTGGAAGACATGCTCAACTCCATGTCATGAGCACGAGTAGCTAGTTCTTCAAAAGACCTTGGCTTAATTCCTTGCAATATGTAGTGAAGCCCCCAATGCATTCCTTGGATACACATCTCTATCGCAGAAGCTTCGCTGAGCCTATCTTTGCAGTTTAGACTCGCATTTCTCCATCGGTTGATGAAATCGATAACTGGTTCGCCTTTCCTCTGGCGAGTGCTTGTAAGCTCAACCATGCTCACGGTACGCCTTGTGCTATAAAAGCGGTTGAGGAACTCCTGCTCGAGTTGCTCCCAACTATCGATAGAATTAGGCTCAAGATCAGTGTACCAGTCGAAGGCATTTCCTTTGAGGGAGCGGACGAACTGTTTGACGAGATAGTCTCCATAGGGAGCGGACAAATTGTTGAAATTTGGGAAGTTGATAACCGGCGGGCATCTTGAAGCTATCGATTCTTGTAGTGTACGGCTTTCCGTAAGTAAACGAAGACTTGGCAGCAACTTCGTAGTTATCCTTGATAGTCCCTTCGATGAACTCCTTTAGTCGGTCAAGCGGAATCATCCCTTCAGAAGAAACAGGAATTTCCTTGGTAGGTGGTACTTGCTTTGCACGAGGTTCAGTCTCTTGTACCTCTGGACCCTTCCCAGGTGCGTGGCTGGATTCTCCTTCCATTAATTCATCCATCTTGTCCATCAACTTCTCAATCCGAGCGTCTTGATTTTGCACATGCTTGGCCAAGCCATCAATCACCTTTGCCAAATTTGCCAGTGTCTCCTCCATTGGCGAAGCGTTGGTTACCATTGCTTGCATGATTGATGGGGATGTTGGAGAATAGTATGGATTATCGCATAAGTTGATCTTTGACTGGCCTACTTCATGTGGTGTGAGTGGAGAGGATCCGTCACTTGAAGTATCATCATCTTCCTTCATAGCAGCGTTCTTGGATCCAGAGAGATCAAGTAGGGCTAGAGTCTTCTTAATCTTTTCAGCAATGCTGCTTCCTTCCTCCGATGCATCAGTAGAGGATCTCGCTCCTTTTGGAGATAAAGATCCAAAAACAAGAGTTGTTACAGATGAGACTTGGAGTGCTTGTTATCCCAACATGCTTGCTTTGCTCCTCGTAACTGGTCCAATGCTACCAAAGGTAATGTCGAGGATACTTTCCACATCAGCAGAGAACTTGGAGCTAGCAACCTTGGAGGAAACTGATTTGGAGTTGATCTTCTCTGAAGTCATCTCGATGTTGTTAAACTTTGATGATTGAAAAGTTGAGATGAGAGGTAGAGATTGTCCCACTGGGCGTGCCAGAATTTGTAGACAATAAAATTCGTGCCGAGAAAATAATAATCGAGACAGGAAAATATCGCAACAATCTTTGTATTTGATTTCAGAATATGAGTGTTACAATCTCTATGATTCCTCTGATTCGTGTTTTCAACAATAATTTCAAGGGCTTTTGAGCTTATTCTTGAACTTGATGGATTTGATCTTGACTTGTACTTGAATTCAAGGGCTTTTGAGCTTGATCTTGAATCTGGTGGTCTTGATCTTGAACTTGTACCTGGATTCAAGGGCTTGAAGCTTGATCTTGAATCTTCGTCTGGATCTCTAGAACTTCTAGAAAAATACTTGAATGCTTTTAGCTTGTAGAGAAATCCGCAGCGTTTGATCCACGAGCTCTCTCTTGCTTCTTGTTAGAATTTCTGTCCTTTTTCTGAATTATGAGACCCCTATTTATAGTTGTAGGATGGAGGAGTTGTGATGAGGACAGGCTTCTTTCGACCAATCAGATTTAAGCTGACATGTCGATATTTGATTGGCCGGAACATGTCACTTGTACACGTGGCGCATCTTCATTGGCCTTTGATTTGACTAGGCATGCTGCATCATTTTGACACGTGGCATGATCCTATTGGCTTCTTCGTTTGACTTGGCGTGCCACGTCATTTGACATGTGGCACCAAGCTGGGCCTCTTGGATTAGATGACATCTTGGGCTTAGCAAAAATGGGCTCGTCATTTATAGCCCAATTAATTGGGCTAGCCCAATGCATTTGGTCATTCTTTAATTAAATCCATATTTATTGGACTTAAACAATTAATCCAATCATATTAGCCCATAATATTTATTTGGACTAATATATTTTGAATTTACTATAATCCGAATTTCTTATGGATTTAATTTCAATAAAATTTTGTTATCTACAGATGCAATTCCAATATTAAATTAAAGCTTTTTAAACATCAAAAAATGAGAAAAAAAAAAAACTATGAAGAAAGGTTTGATCTTTTTGTTTGTGGATTCTATGGTTCTGTTCAATTTGCTCTGTTTGTGTATGGATATTCACATTGCTGGTTCTTGGTAGAGGATGAAATATTTGACAAATCGAGGAGCTGAGAATGAAATTGAGAAGTTAAATTTCTAGAAAGTCTTTTATATGTGTCAAGCTTCCTTTTCTATAATTAATACACATACTCCCCCGTCCCAATTTATTGATCCTTTCCTTTTTGGTTAGTCCCAAAAAAAGACACATTCTAATTTAGTAAAAATTTAACTTTAAACTTTTATTTTGCCCTTAATAAAATACTTTCTAGCCAAATAAATTTATATAGCTCATTTTGGACCACAAATTTCGAAAATCTTTCTTTCATTATTAAACTGTTTGCTAAGTCACATATCCTCATATAAATTGAGATGGAGGGAGTAATAAAAGTTAAGAGCAGACAAGAAAATAAATAGGGTAATTTCAAAGATCTCTACCACGTTTGTCATTATAAGTTTTAGCTACCTTGTGGTTTGAAATGTTAATTATATGTACTTCATAACGAATAATTGAAGTACACAATTACAGAGATAAAAAACTTGGAAGCGCAATTCAACTAGGAAAAGAAACGAAGAAGAAAAGATATTGAGTTGCATTCTAAAGAAATAGAGATAAAACAAGGGACAATGAAGTAAAATTCATTATGATAAACATATGCCTGGTTTATATATTACTAACAAATTTACATGCATTAATCTACATAGACTTCGCTTTAAATACATTCAAATGCAGAGTTATGAATCTTTCGTTTATTTTTCTTTTTATTTTATAAAACGTTGGCCAGCCAATGTTTTACTTTGTAAAGTTTTTTTTTTGTTTAATTCGTCTGACAGGTTTAAAAAAAATTGGGGCACAACGTAGCCCCATCCACGACAAACCTTGGTATATCATGGAAAGGGCAATTTCGTTTGATTTTTCTGGGCAAATTAATGCCATTTCCGGTAATATGGTGGCATGAAACTGTTTACCCCGAATTTAGGTAACCAATTGAATTTATAAGTGAGGTATAGGATATGTGGATAAACTTTAATCTATTTTGGGTTGATGTGGAATATGTATGAATTCGTATGCAATAATATGTATATGTAAATATATGTGTTGATGCCTTGAATAAATATGTAGATATTGATGATTAAGCTAATTGTATTGAATGAACAAACAAAGCTAAGACGCCACTGATTCGGACCAAAAGAGAGAGAAAGAGAGTTTCAATATATATTTTCTATTACAATGTTCTAGATCTCAGAAAACTAACCCCTAAAAGTAGGGAAATGTCCTCTATTTATAGTTTTGTCTCATGGGCCTTACATACAACACAAAGCCTTTTTAGAATAAAGAAACCCTAAAAGGATAAGGTAGGACCGTACGGTCTGACACCCATACGGTCTTCAGTACAAAATGACAGAACGGTCTTGACGCATGACGATTCCGTAACTGGTTAATCGGACCAACGGCCACGATCAATTCGGACGTGGAGAAACCGGACTAATGGCTACGAGAACTTGACTTGGAGAAACCGGACTAATGACAACGCTGAGTTTGGTCTGGAGACACCGGACCAACAGATTTACTTATCTTTTCTCGGATCAGCCACATCTGTTGCAATCCCCCGGTCTGAAGAAAAGACTGATCATACTCGTGCTCATTTGATCTTACCCTCGGCCCCGATGTCACCCGTCTTGCATATATTCGATTTTTACCATATACAGATAGTCCCCACACTTTTCAGACCGTAGTTTTACCGAAGTAACGGGAAATGGATAACTCACAAACCCGGTGGTTCCATAAGCTCATTCTTATCTTTTGATTTCGGCGGGAACAGTTATGTCACGTCCTTCTCACATCGGCCACGTGTCTCGCCCCAAATGGCTGATCTCGGGAACCACTGTAATGCACGTCGCCTTATATCACGTCTCATTAATGGTAGGACACGTGGCGCCCCCCGGTTGGCTGACCTCTGTAACCGCTACAGTTACCATGCCTATATAAGGCCCTTAACCCCTTCATTTTACCACTTTCACTTCTTCACTTTCTTCATTTACTCCTGATCGTTTTCATCTCCCATTTTCTTGCTTGTTTTTTTATTGTTGTCGTCTCTTAATTTCTTGCTTGTTTTGTTCGTAAGAAAAGCCAACTTTGCCAACTTCTCCATTTGCTGTTCTTTGATCGAAAGTGCTGCTTTGTTTCTTCTTTCACTTCGTCGTTTTGAATTTTTCAACTTCCTCTTCAATCTTTCTTACACTTCCTTCAACTTGTTTCGTCTCCTACTGCGAATTCACCAATCTTCTTTTTCACATCTTCCAAATGTCTACCAATACCGAAACTACTTCCCAAGATGTTCCCTCAGTTTCTTCTCAAAGAGCCGAGCCAACCTCACAACCTAAGGGAAAAACCTTCGTTGAATGTACCGCTTTGGACATAGTGCCATCCAAACCCAACTACAACAAAGAATTTGAGGTCGAGAAGCCCTCTCTGATTGCGGATAGAGGTTTTGATGTAAGGCGGTATCCTTCGTCTATTACCGAAGATAAACTTGACTAGGTTCGGGTCGACTGCGGATGGGATAGCCGTCCGGTGCAAGTGTTCGCCCCCGGGCTCGAAGAATCTATCACTGATCATAGAGAAGGCTTCTTGTATGTTTACACCTATCCATTTACGCTCAAGCTCGTCTCTGCAATTGACCTGGTTATTTTGGAGATGTGCCGGACGTACAATGTGACCCTGGCCCAAATTGGTCTAATTATATGGAGGACCGTGGCCTGCCTCCGGTTATTGTCCAACAACATCAATAGGGAATTCACGATGATGCATTTCATCCGGATATATTTCCCGAGGCTATTCTGAGGGGGTATGATAAAACTCGCCAAGAGAGGTCGGAACTCGATCTTTTCTAAGATGGACGAAGACAGAGATCGAAGTTGGTTAGAATGCTATGTCCGAGTGAGGACCGTAGACATTATTCCGGCTGATTATATGCCTTTTCCAGAGAGGTGGAACGATAGACGTACGTTTATTAGTTCTCCCTTCAATAATTATTCTTCCATGCTTTGTCAACACTTGCTCCCTTATATTCACACGATTTCTCCCCTTCATTCTTTTTATCAGCTGTGCCATGGATACCTCCGGCCGTCTGGAACATGACTGAATGGCAGTCAACACACTCATGAAAAACGGAAATGGGAGACCTATCGCGTGGCTGATGGGTTGCCTAAAATCATGGTAACACTCCTTGATTTGGTATATATTGTATCTCTTCCTTTTTCCTTTCCTTTTTATAACCCCTTCAGTATTCAGGTTTACCCAGGGGCTCGGTGGACCCGAGACCAGAACCAAAAGCCGAGCCTGCTGCACCGGTTCCTGAATTTGATTCAGCAGGGACATCTCGGTTCATTGCTGCTGCCAATAAGAGGCGGATAAAGACCTCGGACAAAGGGCAGAAGCCAAAGAAAAGGGCAAGGAGCGTGGTTCGGACTCTGAGGGATGAATCAGAGCTCGACTTTCTTATTCGAAGGGTCAGTGTGGCCCCCTCTGTCGCCTCCGTTCCGGAGGAGGAAGTCACCATTCCTCCCTTTCCTACAGCCGAGGAAGGACCTTCCGTTCCGGCATTGCACACAGGTGGGGAAGAAGTTCTTTATCTCACTCCTCTAAGGTCAATTGAATTCGTTGACATTTTAGGTGATGCTTCATCTGAAGATACTCCCCTGCAAAGGACTAGAAGATCCGGGCTTGCTTTTACTGCTGAAGCCGAACGAAGAGCTAAGTCAATCCCTGATATCGAGGCTCCAATGGATGCCATCCCACTGCCCGAAGGTGATCCAGCTGCAACATCCAAGGCACCTGCTTCTAACGAGACCGCTGGGGCTGTTCTAACTTCTCCTGCGCCGAGGTTGGATAACCACGACGACATGTTCTCGGATACACCACCTGCAACCGGGAAAGCAGCCGGTTTCAAACATCTGCCTATCCCTCGGGTCACGAGGGCAGCTAGCTGGGCCACCGAAACTGGTTCAAGGGAAAGCCTAGGACGTGTCTTCCCGGCCTCGACCGTGGAACCGAGGAGGACTAGGTCGGCCATAGTTACCATCCCCAAGGATTGCAATTTCTTGTCCCGTCCTGTGGGAGTAGCAAACTATCTGAAGCCCCTCATTTCGGACTCGGATAAAAGGAAGATGGCTGGAGTCCCCTGGCAGAGCCTCATTAAAGAGGACATGCACGCGGGTAACCGGGTAAGCTTATCATATAATCTTTCCATAATTCAATGTGAACCTTAGCTCCAGCTTTATCCAAGTTTAACTTTTTTTTTTCACAGAGTGTTGTGCGCGTCAATGAGGCCTTTATCCGTGATCAGCAAGAGGTAGAAGACTTAAAGGGCCAGCTGGATGCCCAGGGTCGTGAAACAAAGAAGTTCCAGCACCTTTTGCAAGAAAAAGAAGATCAATTGAACCGAGCCGCTGCCCTCTCCAACCTTCAACCCGAGCTCGAAGCGGCGAAGGCCGAAAATCTTCATTTGAAGGCTGAGTTGGTCGGAATGGTTGTAAAGAACCGGCTCCTGAAAGCGGATAAGGTCGGCCTTAGCCAAGACAATGCCCATTTTTTTTCGAGGCTTGGTGAACTCGAGGCCACTATCTCCCAACTCTGAAGTGAGCTTGATTCGATCAAGACTGATGCCGTGAAGATGGCCGAGAGGCATCGGCTGCTTGAATCCGAAAATGCTACGAACAAGGAAAAGTTGAGGGTAATGGAACAGAAAGCCGAGGATAGGGCTCGAATTTGCGACGAGCTCAAAAGAAAATTCGAGGAGGCAGCTGAGGCCAATGACATTCTTAAGGCCGAGCTTGAGTCGGTTACACTAGTTCAAAGAATTCTCGACGAAGAGAGGTCGGAATTAGTGGATAAATTGGCCAAAGCTGAGGCCGAATTAGAAGAGTCTCTTAAGGACATAGAGTTTGCCAAGGCTCATACCACGATTGCGGTTGAATATGAACGGTGGAAGTCCCAGAGGGCTACCCTTGAACAAGCTCAACAAGGATTTGGGCACCTCCCGGTTCTGATACTTGAAGCCAGAACAATCAAGGATGACGCTAAGAAAGCCCTTGACACAGAGTCTGAGGATTCCGAGAGAACAGTTTCTGAGCACTCCGGATCCAGTCGCACCGGGAGACTAGGGGCCCGCGCTAGCCTTTATTTTGCTTTTTGCCTTTTTGGCTTTTTTTTTTACTTTGTAGAAATTTCAGATGTAAAACCTTTCGTATATGGAATGTGCATTTTTCCTTCTGATTGTCTCTGTATTCTTTTATTCGAATGCTTGCTATGACATTTGCCTTAATTGTTTATTCCGTTAAAAGGTTCGGAACCATTTTTTCTAGACTGTGCCTGAGGATTGGCTTTCCTCTTCGTTCGGTACATTTTTATCCGAGGATTCAATTGAATGATTTGCTCGGTGGGACTTATTTATGCTTTGTGAATTCGGACGTCCCAGAATCACGATAGGCATTTTAGGGCCGATATTTTTCAACCACTTACTTATCATAGATTAGGTTCGGACACCTGAATTCCTACCTTTTCAAATTTTGATATGGCAGTCCCCATTCGAGGGTGTTAAAAGATTTTGTCTCGATTCAACGCGACCTTGTTTCCTTTGTCAAATTTCGATGGTAGTCCCCGGTGTAGGGTATTTCGATAAAAAGATATCGAATTTCGACGGTAACCCCTGGTGTAGGGTGTTTAACAAAAAGACACATCCGAAATGAATTTTTGTATTCTTTATATTGCAAGTATTTGTACGTACATGATATGAAGATTTCATCTGTGGATTCCAGTTGGTACGACCCTTTACCTGTTATTCCTGTTATCTTGTACGGCCCTTTCCAGTTCGAACCCAACTTTCTGTCGTTAGGATTCTTGGTGTTCAAAGTAACTTTCCGAAGTACCAAGTCCCCAACTCGGAAATGTCGAAAATTGGCCCTCCGGTTGTAGTATCTTTCCTTTCTCTATTTTTGGGCTGCAACAGGGACCAACGCGTTTTCGCGAAGTTCGTTTGTAAGGTCGAGTTTTATGGTCATGGCCTCCTCGTTTGACCCACCGGTGGCGTATTTGAATCGGAGGCTCAGTTCACTAACTTCTACTGGGATGAGGGCTTCGGACCCGTAGACTAACGAGAAAGGTGTTTCTCCCGCGCTTGATTTTGATGTGGTTCTGTAAGCCCACAATACCTCCGGTAGAACTTCCCTCCAGTGATGCTTTGATGCTTCAAGTCTTTTCCTTAGATTTTGAATTACTGTTTTGTTCGTGGATTTCGCCTGTCCATTTACACTTGGGTGCTATGGAGTTGATACAATTTTCTTGATCTTCAACCCTTCGAGGAAATTATTAACCTTGCTGCCAACGAACTGAGCACCGTTATCACAAGTTATCTCGGCCGGGATACCGAAACGACAAATAATGTGGTCCCATATGAAGTCAATAACCTCCTTTTCTCTAATATTTTCGAAAGCCTGCGCTTCAACCTATTTAGAGAAATAGTCAATCATAAACAAAATAAAACAGGCCTTACCTGGTGCCCATGGCAAAGGACCAATAATGTCCATTCCCCACTTCATGAAAGGCCAAGGTGATATCACCAGATGTAGCAACTCCCCGGGTTGATGGATCATCGGGGCATGCCTTTGACACCCATCACATTTCCGGACAGAATTCTTTGAATCCTCCTCCATTCGGTTCCAGTAATAATCGGCCCTGATAATTTTTCGAACTAAGGCGTCTGCACCGGAGTGATTACTGCAGGTACCCTCGTGAACTTTTCTCATCACATAATCGGTTTCTCCGGGACCCAAACACTTGGCCAGGGGTCCGAAAAAAGATCGCCAATACAATTGGCCGTCTATTAAACAAAATCGTGCTGCTTTTGTCCTTAGTGACCGTGATTCTTTTGGGTCACTCGGAAGCTTT
Source organism: Lycium barbarum (assembly GCF_019175385.1). NCBI lineage: Eukaryota > Viridiplantae > Streptophyta > Magnoliopsida > Solanales > Solanaceae > Lycium > Lycium barbarum. The sequence continues at coordinate 419,510 of NC_083348.1, read as the reverse complement.
CCATCTTGCAAGTAGTCGATGTATTTGTTGTGCCAATCCCAAGTTAGACCCATCGTGTTTATCTCAGCATGCCCGTTTTCTACCGCCGAATTCATCAACTGCACTATGGTGCCGAGGTTCATTTCCTCCCCTTTGACTGAAGAGCCCAAATTGGCCAATGCGTCGGTTTCGTTGTTCTGCTCCCTGGGTATATGCTGCACAGTCCACTCTTTAAACTGGTGTAGTATCACTTGGGTTTTCTCCAGATACCTCTGCATTCGTTCATCCTTAACCTCGAAGACGCCATTCACTTGGTTAACGACCAAGAGAGAGTCGCATTTTGCTTCGATTATTTCAGCCCCCATACTCCGAGCTAATTCCAAACCTACAATCATAGCCTCATACTCGGCTTCATTGTTAGTTAATTTAATAGTTCTAATCGACTGTCTAATGGCATCCCCGGGGGTTTTAAGGACGATGCTTAGCCCGGAACCTTTTAGGTTCGAGGCCCCGTCCATGTGTAAAGACTAAATACCCGAAGCCTTTACTGAGGTGAGCAGAAGCTCTTTCTCAACCTCGGGGATCATAGCGGGGGTAAAATCTGCCACAAAATCGGCCAAGATTTGAGACTTAATGGTCGTCCTGTGTTTATATTTGATATCATATCCGTTAATCTCTACGGCCCATTTGGTTAGTCTACCCGATAATTCCGGTTTACGCATGATGTTCTTTAGAGGATAAGTAGTCACTACGCATATCGGATGACATTGAAAGTAAGGTTTTAGCTTTCTTGAAGCACTTACCAATGCCAAAGCCAACTTTTCAAGGTGGGGATAACGGGTCTTCGCATCCCCTAAAGTCCTACTCACATTGTATATAGGAAATTGCGTACCTGATTCTTCTCGGACCAAAACACCACTTACCGCTACCTCGGATACGGCAAGGTAGAGAAATAACTGCTCATCTACTTTCGGTGTATGCAGCAGAGGCGGGCTGGACAAGTATCTTTTCAATTCCTGCAAGGCTCTTTGGCATTCTAGTGTCCAAACGAAGTCATTCTTCTTCCTTAATAAGGAGAAAAAACAGTGACTTTTATCTGAAGACCTTGAAATGAAACAGCTTAGCACTGCTATCCTTCCGATGAGCCTCTGCAGTCCTTTGACGTTATTTACCACCTCAATATCCTTGATGGCTTTGATCTTGTTCGCTTTAATTTCAATCCCCCAGTTCGACACCATGAAACCCAAGAACTTGCCAGATCGGACACCGAAGGCACATTTCTCCGGGTTAAGCTTCATGTTGTATTTACGGAGTACATCGAAGGTTTCCTGCAAATGTTTTAAATGGTCCTCTGTTTCCAGGGACTTGACTACCATATTATCAATATAAACTTCAATTGTTTTCGCTATCCGTTCTTCGAACATCCCATTAACTAGGCATTGGTAAGTTGTACCGGCATTTTTTAAACTAAAGGGCATGACATTGTAATAGTAAGTCCCATACCGGGTAATAAAAGATGTTTTCTCTTGATCCTCCGGGTGTATCCGGATTTGGTTGTACCCGGAGTAAGCATCGAGAGAACTTAACATCCCATGCCCGGCCTTCGCATCGATCATTCTATCGATGTGAGGTATCTGAAATGAATCCTTCGGGCATGCTTTGTTTAAATGCTTATAATCAATGCACATTCTAAATTTATTACCTTTCTTCGGAACCACCACTACGTTAGCTAGCCAGTCCGGATATTTTACCTCTCGAATAGAGCCTATTTTTAAAAGCTTTGTTACCTCATCCTTTACGAAGGCTGTTTTGGCTCTGCCATGGGCCTCATTTTCTGCTTCACCGGGGAAAATCTCTCGTCAAGTCACTTCCGGTGGCACACCTGTCATATCTATATAGGACCATGCGAAACAATCGGCATTAGCTTGAAGAAATTAATTAACTTGTTCTTGAGCTCCGAGGTTAACCCCGTGCCCAGGTATACCTTTCTATCCGGTAGATATTCGAACAAGATGACTTGCTTCAGCTCCTCTACAGTAGGTTTGGTTGCATCCGAGTCATCCGGTAAGACGAACGATCTAGGTACGCCGAAATCAACCTCTTCATTCCCCGGGTCTGACCCCTTCTACTCCGTTGTTGAACCCGTACCCTTTAGTTGCTATTGGGCATCCTTGCCTCCGACTGATTCATCATCTTTTAGATCCGATTTTTTAGGAAAGAGTGGCTTTTCCTCGACCACGAATATCTCCCTTGCAGCAGGCTGTTCATCTCGGATGGTTTTTATCCCCTCCGGGGTCGGGAATTTCAGTAGCTGATGTAGTGTCCTTGGCACCGCCCTCATGCTATGAATCCACGGTCTATCAAGCAAAGCATTATACTTCATATCCCCTTTGATGACATAGAACATCGTTTGCTAAATGGTGCTATCAATGTTGACCAGCAAAGAAATCTTCCCCTTCGTGGTTTCACTTGCTATATTGAACCCACTGAGTACTCGGGCCACCGGTACAATCTGATCGAGTAGCCTTAGTTGTTCAACCACTCTCCACCGGATGATGTTGGCCGAGCTACTTGGGTCAATCAAAATACGTTTAACTTGTGATTTAAAAATAAGAATAGAAATTACCCAGGCATCATTGTGCGGTTGAATGATGCCTTCTGCATCCTCATTGCTGAAGAAGATGGAATCCTCGGGTACGTAATCCCGGCTGCGCTTCTCACGCACAACAGAAACCTTTATTCATTTCATCACCGGCCCTCGAGGAGCATCTATACCTCCGATTATCATATTGATTATATGCTGGGGTTCCACCGGTTTGACCCGTTTGTGAGATTCTCTTTCCTTGTAGTGGGTTTTAGCTCGTTCACTCAGGAATTCTCGAAGGTGGACATTCTTCAGTAACCGAGCCACCTCCTCCCTCAGTTGGAGACAGTCCTCAGTTCTGTGCCCGTGGGTTCCATGATACTCACACATCACGCTCGAGTCCCGTTGACCCGGGTCTGATCTCAATGGTCTCAGCCATCTTGCTTCTGCGATACGGCCAATGGCCGAGAAGAGATCCGAGGTATTGATGCTGAAGTTGTACTCCGATATCCTTGTTAGGTCTTTGTTGCTAACCGAACTCCCGACATCGCTTCTAAATGATAGACCTCGACTGTTCGACAGGCGCTCAGCCCGTTTATCACCCCCGACCAGTGAATTGATTGGGGCCAACCCTTGATTTCTCTAACCTGAAACCCGACTTTTCTAAATGAGAGTATGGCCGGTATCTGTCATTTGATGATCGGACCTCCGGGTCATAAGCTTTTCTCGACCTTTCAGAGCTTTTGCTCATATTTACGGGTCCCGGGGGGAGCTCGAGCTGGTCATCCTCTAACCGAATCTTTGATTCGTACCCGTTATGAACATCTGCCCAGGTCACAGTCTCATATTCTAACAAGTTTTCTTTTAGCTTGAATGAGGCCATCGAGCTTCGAGGATCAAGCCCTTTGGTAAAAGCCTGTGCAGCCCATTCCTCCAGAACTGGAGGGAGCTCCATCCATTCCCTTTGGAAACGGTTCACGAACTCTCGTAGTAATTCATCATCCCTTTGGGATATGCGGAAGATGTCCCCCTTCCGGGCCTGCACCTTCTTAGCCCCGGCATGAGCCTTGATGAATGCATCTGCGAGCATTTCGAAGGAAGTGATTGAATGCTCGGGCAGATGGTTATACCAGGTCAACGCCCCCTTCGATAGTGTCTCCCCAAATTTTTTTAGCAAAACGGACTCAATTTCATCCTCTTCGACATCGTTGCCTTTTATGGCACACGTGTATAAAGTCACATGCTCCTGTGGGTCCGTTGTTCCGTCGAATTTCTGGATATCTGGCATCTTGAACCTTTTCGGGATCAACTTCGAAGCCTTACTTGGAGGGAAAGGCCTTTGGATATACCTCTTCGAATCCGGCCCTTTTAGAATTGGAGGAGCCCCCGGGATCTGGTCCACCCGAGAGTTATATGTTTCCACCCTCTTCTCAGTTGAGTCTACCCGATTTGCCAAGGTTTCTAGCATTCTCAGAACTTCGGTGGATAAACCGGCTCCCGATCCATTACTTTAGACTATCCGTGTTTCATCCCTTCTTGGTTCGACGACGGCTTTCGACCTCTCCGGGGCTGCTTTATCATTTTTACTTTGCAGCTGGGCTATTGTGATTCCCTGTTCGACGATGGCGGTTCTCTGTTCCTGCAACATTTCAAAAACTAAACGTAAGTTAATCTCATCCGGGGTATCCAGTGATTTCCGGCCTTGTGCTTGGGATAAAGTAATTGAATTATGAGTATTTAAGGGATCAGTGGCCGGTTGGGTGGCATTCTCCTGGTTCACGGTGTTCTTCCGGTTGAGGCCTTCTTTCGAATCAACGAAATTTGGGTCTATTGGATCTGCTGGTAGGTCCCGTAACCCGTTGTTCTCGTTTTCGGCCACAATCTTGTTGTTGTTAACATGGTCATATTCTCCACTGCTTGTCATTTGGTCCGTTTTTGCAGAGATTAGCAAAAGATTTCTTAATCTAACAGGTAGGAGGTAGAAGCCAAGATTAAAAAACCACTATTATCCTAGCCCCACGGTGGGCGCCAAACTATTTATCCCGAATTTAGGTAATCAATTGAATTTATAAGTGAGGTATAGGATATGTGGATAAACTTTAATCTATTTTGGGTTGATGTGGAATATGTATGAATTCGTATGCAATAATATGTTTATAGAAATATATGTGTTGATGCCTTGAATAAATATGTAGATATTGATGATTAAGCTAATTGTATTGAATGAACAAACAAAGCTAAGACGCCATGATTCGGACCAAAAGAGAGGGAGAGAGTTTCAATATATATTTTCTATTACAATGTTCTAGATCTCAGAAAATCAACCCCTAAAAGTAGGGAAATGTCCTCTATTTATAATTTTGCCTCATGGGCCTTACATACAATACAAAGCCTTTTTAGAATAATGAAACCCTAAAAGGATAAGGTAGGGCTATACGGTCTGACACCCGTACGGTTGTCAGTACAAAATGACAGAACGGTCTTGACGCGTGGCGATTCCGCAACTAGTTAACCGGACAAACAACCACGATCAATTCGGACGTGGAGAAACCGGACTAACAGCCACAAGAACTTGACTTGGAGAAACCGGACTAACGGAAACGCTGAGTTTGGTCCGGAGACACCGGACCAACAGATTTACTTATCTTTTCTCGGATCAGCCACATCTGGTGCAATCCCCCGGTCTGAAGAAAAGACTGATCATACTCGTGCTCATTTGATCTTACCCTCGGCCCCGGTGTCACCGGTCTTTCATATATCCGGTTTTTACCGTATACAGAAACATGTGGAAAATTTCTTGTTGCGCCAAAAAGAACAGAAGCTAAAAAGCTTATTTTTCAGAACCAATTTTTGATGATTACTCAAATAAGCTTCTCCACTAGTTTGGCTTTGTTGATATGTAGAAGATGGAAAATTGCTTTCTCCCTGAGTTTCTATTTGGTTCTTTATTGTTCTTTCACCATACATGTTAGGTTTTAGTTAATTCAATTCAACTATATTATTTCATTTCATTTTTTCATCTAAGACACAGTCACGGTGTTTAGTTGGTTAGCTCTTAGCTGCACATACGGTTAAGGAGGATTTCAGGATGTCAGTCGTATTTAATGATGTTAAACGCTAATACCCCCATTTGGATGGTTGTTTCTCGTGGTTCATTAATGTATTGTTTTTTATGAAATCATGTTTGTTATTATTATTTTTAAAATTATGTTGTATGATGTTGTATAATACCGTGGTTATATAACCATGAAAAGTTCAAATTTTATAACTATGGATTTGGTGATTTTTGCGTGGTTACATATTTTATTTCTCCATTATATCCCACCCACCTCCATCACACCCAAACCCACTCCACCCCCAACCCCAACCCTACATCCCACCAACCCCCACCCCGACACCCACCTTACCACCCCACCACCACTCACCCCAACCTACCACCCAGTACCCCCACCCTACCACCCACCCTACCACCCCACCACAACTCACCCCCACCCTACCACCCACTACCCCTACCCAACCCCACCATCCCCCACCCCTACGCCCAACCCCACCATCCATCACCCCTACCCCCTACCTCACCATCCCCACACCCACACCAACCTACCACCCCACCACCACCACTCACCCCCACCCTACTACCTGCCCCCACCCCGACACCCACCCTACCACCCCACCACCAATCACCCTCCACCCTACTACCTACCACCCCACCCCCAACCCCCAACCACCACCCCCACCCACCACCTACTTAGTTTTTTAAAGTCCTATTTTATTCTTTATCTTAGTTTTATTAATATATATAACTAGTTTGTAATTAAAGGTTAAGGATATTTTAGTAAACTTAATGTTTGTATACAGTATCATACCATCAAACTAAACAATATAAATGTTATTAAACCACAATAAACGATACAATCCATCCAAACAGTGTATTTATTAGAGAAAAGATAGCATTTAACCCCTGAACTTGGCACGAAAACTCACTTTAGCAACTAAACTTAAGTTGTATTTATATACCTTTCTTAACAACTTTCATTTCAATTATTTTCCACCCTAAAAAAAATAATACCACTCTCACAAGGTGAGGTGTATTACACTCACGCCACGTCATTGCCACATCGTTGCCACGTCATTGCCATGTCAACATTTACCAACACTTTATTTTTTGTTTTTCTTTTATTATTTTTTCTCCATTTTCTCTTTCTTCTTCTTCTCCATTTTCTCTTTCTTCTTCTTTCTCCTCATCCTCACCCTACTTTAGCAACCACTACGCCGCCGCCACCGCCAAAAAAAAAATTATTATTATTATCAGTCCAAATTGGACAAACTGCCCTTCAAAAAAAATCATTACCATCATCTTTAACCCACATCCACTACCACCACCATCATCTCCCCACCAAATTTCATCCAATTCCTTATCAAATTAGTCCCATTTACACTCAAATTCGTCCAAATTGATTGTTTTGGTTGTTATTGTTGACCATTATCAGTTTGGACGAACTGCCCTTAAAAAAAAAAAATCACCACCACCATCTTTAACCCACACCCACAACCACCGCCATTATCTCCCCCAACAAATTTCATCCAACTCCTTCTCAAATTAGTCCCACTTACACTCAAATTCGACCAAATTGGTTGTTTTGGTTGTTATTGTTAGCCATTATGATTATTATTAGCAAACTCATTTCTTCCATAACCATGATTCCATAACTTTATTTTTGAAAGAAAACAAAAATCAAAATCAAGAAACCAAAAAAGGGTGAAAATGAAAAGAAAAGATTGATGAGAATATAAAGAGAAAGAGGGATTTGTGGGGCGAGGTTGTGGTGGGGGCGGGGCTGTGGGGTGAAAAAGAAGAAGAAGGTGGTGAGGGCGGGGCTGTGGGGTGAAGAAAAAGGTGGTGGGGCGGGGCTGTGGGGCGTGGCAACGCGGGAGGGGGCGGCGGGACTGTGGGGCGTGGCAACGGGGGTGGAGGGGCAGGGGTTGTGAAGAATGGGGAAGAAGGAGAGGATGAAGAAGGATGTTGAAATTATGGGGTCCATCTTTTTTTTATTATTATTTTATTATTTTATTTTTTTGTATATTATTTTTATTTTATTTTTTAATTGTATAATAATATATATATATATATATATATATATATATATACCAGCGGGTCCACTTTTTGTGTTGTTTACTCTCTTAATTTTTTTTTTCCACGTCAACATTTGGGGTGGAAAATAATTGAAATGAAAGTTGTTAAGAGGGATATATAAATACAACTTAAATTTAGTTGCTAAAGTGAGTTTTCGTGTCAAGTTCAAAGGTTAAATGATGTCTTTTCTCTATTTATTAATATATTATAATATAATACAATATCATACTGTACCATACTATACTATATATAAATCACGGAAACGACCATCCGAACAGGGGCTAAATAGTCCAGGCAGTTTAATCATTCAAAAAGACTAGCCAAGCAACACTAGCTTATAAGCAGCCAGGATAGTAAGGGCTAAAGTAGTCCAGATTATGTCATTATTCAAACTGACTGGTTTGGTCAATTTCTCCACACCAACTACCTAGTCCAAGCAGGCTTTTCAAAGATCCCTTTTGGCTTCCTTCAAGATTTGGACTCAGATGCTTGAACGATTTTTCTAACCACAAAATCTCTCAACTTTCACTAAGTATCCTAGAATGTTATTTTCCGCCAATTCAGATGGAGTCTGCTGGAAGATGCAAATCCATTATTAAAAGAATGTTCGTAAACTTTAAAAAATGAAAAAACCTATAATACTTTCATTAAGGTAACCAGTTTATCTCCTTTCACATATATCCTTTGGTTCAAGAGTATTTCAGTTTCAATTAATTTCCCAGTTATTTTTTTTCTTGTGGTTTTTTCAAGATTGATGTTGCTGTAGCTGCTCCTACCAAACCCATGAAGAAAGGTTTGATCTTTTTGTTTGTGGATGCTCTTTAGTCTCGCTGAACCTTATTATTCTGAGTTTGAAGGATGAATCACGAATTGACCTGTATAAAAGCACATTAAGCAAACTTTCTGATGAGAAAATGTTGAGTTTTGAGTCTTGTTGATTGATGTAATGTGATGTTCCGGTGAGTCAATAATTTTAGACCAACATTCAACACAAGTCTGCGGTGATAATTTTTTTGGGAGACTTCTGTGGTAATTTCTATAGCTGGTAGCTAAATCTTCTCCTCTTTTGCTTATTCGGTCTCCAATCTTCTTTCCTTTATTACTAAGATCTGAATAGCTTTTTTGTTTAATTTTCTGTTCGAGCACTGTATGTTCTTTTTTATTCTCAATTATTTAATATAATAATTTTTCTCTGTCACAAATATATGTATGAATTCTTATTACCCTTTGGCGAGTGTGCATTCTTTTGTAGAGATTAGAGCATGTAGGCTGTAGCAGAACAATTATCTTTGGGCCACAAATGAAAAAAAGAATGCCTTAAAGAAGCTAAAAATACTGTTATAAAATAAAGACTAAGCTTAAAAAAAAAAGGCAAAAGATATACGGAGAGAGAGATAGGAAACAATAGGACTGTATCAATTGTTTCTTCTAACTTTTGTTTTGTGTATTCCTTTCTATATATTTTCCAATACAAACAAGCTTCTCTATATATAGAAAAGGAAAAAGGCTTCTAAGACAAGTCATAGTTGAAAATGGCTTCTAAGACAAGCCATAATGCTTCTAGGACAAACCATATTTGAAAAAGGCTTCTAAGACAAGCCATAAAAACTTAATGACCAAACTAACTTTGTAGCCAAGTAAAATTGACATACAATATAATATTTACAACACTCCCCCTTGGATGTCCATTAATAGACGATATGCCTCATAAAACCTTACTAGGAAAAAACCCTGTGGGAAAAAGTCCTAATGAAGGAAAAAGAGTACACATATCTAGTAATATGCTTTGAGAGCTGTCTCATTAAAAACCTTGCCAGGAAAACCCAAATGGGACAAAACCTTGGTCAAGGAAAAAAAAGTACAGCGTGTATTTAATTTGCTCCCCCTGATTAAAAGCATCACATAATTCTTGACGATGACGTGACAAATCTTGTATACCAACTTATCATATCTTGAGATTGGCAGAGCTTTGATCAGATCTGTCAAATGATCATTTGACGAAATGGTTGATGATCTGCATCTTCCTTTCTCAGATAAAGTTGCATCATCGCCGTATAATATTGTTGCAATCAGGACAAGTACATCATGACTTGCTTCATAATCTGTTGTTGTCTTTCTATGATTTGACTGTCATGACAATAATCCTTCATGGAAATAGATAACACATCTGGATTGAACTCTTATGTCGATTAGATGAATGCCCTGTATGTCCAAAACACTTGACAATATTGGTTAGGACAAATACATTCATGTCAGGGCTTTCATTTGCAATATGCAGTTGATCTATTTCAATAACTCCATGTTGGAGTAAATTATATCATGCCTGTAGTTATAGCAAGATATATAAATGCATCAACTGCACAAATATATGGTACTTCAGGACCATTTCAACTTTCTCATTTCAACCTCTTTCAGCAGATATAATCAAGTGCTTTTGGAAACTCTTCAAGAACTCCAATAATATTCAAGTCATCAACTTGCATAATAATATAAAAGGTTCTGATTATCATATAGAGACAAGGGTAAACATGATCTTATTTGTACCCTTCGTCAATAAATATTCATTAAGGCGATTTCAGTACATCAGCCTTGATTCATTTAATCCATTTAAGAATTATAAACAAGTTTCCCAAGAATTTGTATATGTTTCAGGCATTTTGAATCCTTCAGAAATTTTCATATAAATTTTGTCAAGTAAGCCATATAGGCTGTGACAACTTCCATCATTATAAATTGTGACATCTTCTAATGTCTGAACTATAGGTCCAATCGCTTACCAAGATGCATCATATCACTTGGTAATTATTTCTACGTCAGCATGATTTAAGAGACGTAGAACTCATACCCTCACAATCTCATGCAATATTGCGCGCCATACCATATCAAAGATATCGTCGATGAGATATCATCTCGTATCAGTTCGCAATTCGATATAACTTACTGAGATCTCATCACTTCATTATTTTCAGGTACCTGAACCTCTCATAAGGTTTATGAAGTGTTATGTCGTAGCTCTTCAAGAGCACATTGCCTCCTTATTATGATCATTTGCTCCTCCCTTTTTCAAGGATTATTATATTTGGAACCGATTGGTCTACCATGCTCCATGCACGCTGTAGACTTTGTCCTTCAGGGACATTAAGAGCATTTTGCAGATGAAATATGAAATAGTTGGGTCAGCAAATGCTTCCAGCATTTGACTTGAATTATCTGAGGATCATACTGATAATTCACAACATATTTCTTAGTTGCTTATTCTCTCCCCTTATTTTAGTGACATATGTCCCCATTTTCTTTGGAAAAATCCATCTGTGTGCATCATGGTATATCCATTAATCATGTACTGCACATCAAATGCTAAAAGATGAAAATATCTAGTTCCTAACCTTGAACCAAATATGAGAGGAGAATTTATCAAAAATTTATTGATCTGAAGCATACAAGTGTTGTTGTATGCAATATATCGTATCTCAGACCAACATCTGAAACTCTGTTCTCATAAGCAATGGTTTAGCTGTATTATGGAGGCATCTAATGCCAAACCAACTTAGATATAAACCAGCATTATCAAGATGATTGTCTTGATTACATATTCTGAAAATTGTGCTTCCAACTCAATCATTTTGAGCAAGCAACTTCGTAAATGTCAAACTGCCAGTTGACAATAAACATACATGTGACCGTCTCATAGATGCATCTATTTAAGACATCACATCGCAGGTGAAGGGGCCCATATTCACCTTTTATATTTTTTTAGAATTTTAGGGGATTCAGTCCCAACATTAGCTGGTGTAATCAGCTTATCATGAGAACAAGCAACACATACAAGTTCTTGAAGAATCTTCTAGTTCTTCAATATGTTTCTAATACTCAATAAGCACATCAGATTTAAATCAGGACGATCAAAAGGGTCTTGTCAACTAATAAAATTATCTGTACCTGTAAACTTCAAGTTTACGATGACGAGTGCTATTTATTTTAATAAACTTCTGGTTTACTATTGCATGAGATTGTATATCAATATATACAATAGACTTCTGGTTTATCGTGGTATGTGATCTCATCATGCTCGGGTAACATTTTACATGTGTATTTCTTACCCGTAGTAACTTGAAGATATTTAATATTCCGATCATTTGTAGTCTCAATATGATAACTATTTTTATTATTAGTAAACTTCAGGTCTACCACAGTTTGTTTTTCAAACGTAACAATTACGATCTCGGATAAATGGTGCTATCATATATAACCCCTTCAAGAGACTTCAATTTATCTATCATAATCAGATATTATTTGGACTCTGCTAGTGTCATGATACTTGTAAATAAATAATTAACTCTTCTGGAGCCTTTGATCATTAATTTCTATTATCAAATATTTCTTAAATACTTCTGGTACCATGAAAACAAATTTCGACACTACTGGTGTCATGAAATAAACATCGAATTCTAAACTTCAATATTTCAAACATCTCCTTCAGGGAGATTCATCATTAACTGAATATTTTGTATCTAAGCGTCAACCACATAATAGTCACATCCTTCATAAAGAGATACATTAATTGTTATTTCCTTCAAGGAAATCAATAACAACTAACCATAATGTATCAATGTGGTTATAGTAGAAACATTCTGTTTTGCTTTGTTTTTTCTTAAAAAGATACTTTGATAAAATTATTAAATATGTTTCTGCGTACGACAGGTATGTGTTGCTATGTCTTAATTTCATACCACAAAAATAGCATGTATATTCCTTGTATTTTATCTCTCCAGGAGATAGGTTGTGGTATTTCTTCATTCACTTCGGGAAATGAAGCCTGATTATTCACATGTGCTTGCAATACGACGTTCATCAATAGCTCATTATTTTGCTCAAGCACAAGAAGACACTGCTCAGAATATTTCAGATATTTTACCCGTTCTTTGTGCTTCAGAAGTGAAGTTTAAAGTTTTACTACTTCCGGAGTAAAGTTTAAAGGTTTACTACTTCGAGAGTAAATTTTAAGGTCTTACTACTTCAGGAGTAAATTTCAAAGCTTTACTACTTTAGGAGTAAATTTTCAGAATATTTATTAATTCGGGATTAAATTTCATAATTCTACTACTTCGGGAGTAGATTTCAGAGTTGTACTACTTTGGGAGTAGAATTCAAAGCCTTACTACTTCTGGAGTAGAATTCAGAGTCTTACTACTTCTGGAGTAGAATTCAGAGTCTTACTACTTCTGGAGGAAAATTCAGAGTTTTACTACTTCGGGAGTAGAGTTCAAAGTTCTACTAATTCAGGAGTAGAATTTCTGAGTTTATTACTTCGGGAATCAAGCATAGAATATTCAGAATATTTCTTTTTAATTGTTCTACCTCTTCTGGAGATGAATCATGATATTTTCACTATCAAATGCACGTTTACATTTATAGGCTTTACTACATACTATCACATTCACTTCAGAGAATGGATCTGTACTTGCAACATTTATCAAAGGTTTTCATTCTTAAGGAATAAAATATAATTATTTGAACGTGCCTTAAGCATATCAAATCGTGATAGCTTATAACCTCTTTTAAGATATTGCTACTTCAGGAGCAAATTGAGGCATACATATTTAGTCCCAACAACAAGCCCATAAAACTATTACCACTTCTGGTGGTTGTAAATTTATTATGAACTCTACTGGAGTTCAAGAAGAGTCATTAATTCATCTTACATAAAGCGCTTATCATGCTGATAAAAATATCAAACCAAGAGCAACCAAAAAATCTCGAATTTCTTACCTGCAATATTGGCCACCTCTCTCTAAATACCTCGGATGGTAATCTTGTGACCATACAACTCTCAAGCCCACTTAAATCCTTTGAAAGTAACCAAAATTTGCTTCTTTCTAAAGTCAGAAGTGAGCCAGCAAATATAGAAAGAAAATTGGCTCAATACCGTGAGAACTAATAATTAGCTTGGTAACGAAGCTCCTTATAAGAGTATGCATAATCAGTTAAAAATTTCGTTTATCTTTGAACTCAATAGCAATTGATCGAGCCATCAAAACAAATAAATAAATAAATATTTGAAATATGTTACCTGAAATTGCTTTGAGAATTATAATCTCACCTTTGCTTCGGCAGATATATCGAAGATTCGAACCATTTTGCTATACACATGCTCAAGATAACAGAGTCTCGTGCTGATAACGTGTTATAAAATAAAGACTAAGCTTCAAAAAAAAGGCAAAAGATATACGGAGAGAGAGATAGGAAACAATAGGACTATATCAATTGTTTCTTCTAACTTTTGTTTTGTGTATTCCTTTCTATATATTTTCCAATACAAACAAGCTCCTCTATATATAGAAAAGGAAAAAGGCTTCTAAGACAAGTCATAGTTGAAAATGGCTTCTAAGACAAGCCATAATGCTTCTAGGACAAGCCATATTTGAAAAAGGCTTCTAAGACAAGCCATAGTTGAAAATGACTTCTAAGACAAGCCATAATGCTTCTAGGACAAGCCATATTTGAAAAAGGCTTCTAAGACAAGCCATAAAAACATAATGACCAAACTAACTTTGTGGCCGAGTAAAATGGACATACAATATAATATTTACAACACATCTGCATTTTTTGAACCGATAAGCAGCCAAGCTCTATCTAAACTGGGATAATTGCATACTGCTAAATCTTCTCCTCTTTTGTTAAAATATTATCTCACAAATAAATTAATCCTAAAATTTTCTCCTTTTACTATTTTATTACGTGCTCTTTTTAGTTTTGTGATTAGGTGTTAGAGTATTTTTAGTTTTCAATATTTTCATCTCGGATCATGTTCAACATTCATGTAAACTAATCATGTTAAGTGAATAAGTTTGTGTAAATAAGCAAGAATTATGACTAGAAATTTTTTGGGAACATATCCAGATCTCCCATCTTTGATAGAATGTAGAGAACGTGGGGGTGGGGGGGGGGGGGTGGGGGGGATTAAGAAGAACTGTTAAAAAAAAAAACTGTTCAAAAGAAGGGAAAAAAGAGCACGTAATAAAATAGGAAAAGATAGAAAATGTTAGGATAATTTATAAGTGAGATAATGTTTTAGCTAGAATTTTGGGATTGTCAATATTCTTTAGAGTAAATAAAGAAAATATTTGTTATTTAAACCATGATTAGGACTTTAATTTCGATAATTAGATCTCAACATTTAATTCTTAACTTTAACATGTGTCTCTCATTCAAGTAGAAACTATTGAAAAATGAAGAAAAGAAAGATGGAGAGGAGTCTCATCCAACTATAATCAGTTCCTATTTATACTAGGATTTTTTAAATGTAACTATAGTTTGATTAAAAAAGATATAACTTTTTTGTTTATGTTTTCTAGATCGTTTTTATGGAAAGTCCTAATTGGCATATACTATCTACAGACAAGTCATCTAGGTTTCAAAGTCCAACTATTAGGTAAAATTTTCAAAATTCAAAAAGTAGTATTTATTTTGAACTCTATTTACAACTGTGTTTTCCTTATATTATAACTATATATAAGAGAGAATGAGAGTTTTTTTTAATTCTCACGGGGTTATTTTTATCATTTATTATAGCCCTTCTATCCCACAATGAAAGAGTGACACAAGTTGAGTAGAATTTCAACTCTTTAAACTTTACACGTGGCTAGCCGCTGGAATTGGTGTTTGTCCTACATATCATTTTTGACTTTATTCATGAAAATTTTACTTGTTATAGCTATGTTTAAGATCTATTTATTAATATTAACTATCTTTTTTTTCTATTTATTATTAGTAAATTAATTATTTATCAAATTACCATCTATAACTTATTTTTATAATTGCAGTGTATTTTTTTAAAAATAAGGTACCTCTCTCCCATTTACTCACAATCTCTTTTTTTTTTTCAAATATTTTTCTCTCACATCTTAAATTCTCTCTCTCCGATTTTTACTCCCATTATTCTTCATCATAATTAGCATGATTTCTCTCACATCTTAGCATGATTTTTACTCCCATTACAAGTAACAAATTTTGGTAAATTTTAGTGTTTTTGTTTATGTTGTAGTTCTCCTCACGACTACAGTGTATTTTAAAAAAATATTTGAATGTATTCATCTTTTTTGGTGGAAATACAATGGTATTTTTTATATTTTCGCTTGTATTTTTTGTATAGAGTGTATTTTCTTGTATTCATTTGTATTTAAAAATACCTGTATTAAACTATGAGGAAATACAGACGAAATATCAAGCCCCAAAAAATAGGAAAAAAATGCATGTATTTAACTATGGGGAAATACAATCGAAATATTTAGCTCAAAAAAATAGGAAAATAAATACATGTATTAAACTATAAAAAATACAACCCAAATATTTAGCCCAACAAAATACATGTATTTAACTATGAAAGAGAAACCTGATGAGTTATGGAGGATATGGTAAATATGTGATTTGTGAGGTGTATCTATTATTAGAAGATTCCATAATTAATGGAGCACTAAAAAATCGTCCAAAAAATAAGAAAGGTCAGGAAATACATGTATTTTTACAAACAAAATACAACAGTAAAAATAAAAAAATCAGCTACATATGGTAAATATGAAAAAGTAGTTATAATATGTAAGAAAATCTCAAAATATGGTGGTTTATGTAAGTTTCCCTATATTCATTTATGAAGCTCACTCCCTCATGGGCTTTTACAATTAGGTGTGTAGTCCAACTATTTAAGGATCTGGTTTAGGCCCTTAACAGATTACTTTCAGTATATTAGTATATGGTATTTTAAGTTTTTATTTAATTTAAAATAAATAATATTTTAAATAATCAAGAAGTATTAACTTTTTACATAATAAAAAATTATATGAAATAAATACTAATTAATTACGAACAATTTAGTGAAAATAAATTTTACTTTTTAGAGTGAGTTAAATTCAGAAAAGATGTGTCTAAGCTATTAAATTAATAATGCGTAAAACAATAACTGTATTCTGGGTGTTTGAATCATGATCAACATTTAAAAATGGACTTAAGTAATGTGTTTATTTTCTATCTCGATCTTAAAACATGACGGAAGCACCTAATGACCTAAGCTTTGATGATCAATGATTAAATATTCAATTTTATTGTGAATCTCCAAGATTCACAATATTACATAACAATAATATAAATAAGTTGCATCATTGTTAATGATCCTCACATATGCTCCATTGCCGCTCTTGATTTTATTCCCTTTTCTGTTTTTATTTTTTTTGGAATTTGCGATTAATAATACCTTACAATACGAATGCTTCTAGAAAATAATTTCGAACTATTTACTATTTGTTAATAAATGATTCTTGAATCTTAATTTATGGGGAGGATTGTCCAACAAAATATAAAGATACTAATTTCACATCTTATAATTGATGTTGGACCGGATAAATTAAATAATGAGATGGAGGTATTAATACCATATTACTACTATATTTAAGTGAGGATAGTGAGTTTTTGTAGTCTTCACATCCTCACAACACTAATAAGATGCTTACATGTGGCTTCTCTTATTGACTTTTTCTTGCATATTTTCATTTTTCATTTTTTGCTCTCATTCATTTTTTTTTTTAGAACACTCCACATGGATTTTGATATTACCAACTTTTTGTAGTCCTCAAATGAATTTATTTTATCTTTTTACCCCTAATTAAAGTTTTTATGACTTTGTGAATCCTCAAACATTTTGGTAAATTTTGAGAATTTTAGGGACTTTTTTTTATGCCACTAAAAATAATAATGTCATGGAAAAGATTATAGTGGACCCCACAAAGCATACTCATATACATTTGAGTCTTTTGGGGAAATATTATTAAACTTGTTTTAAAATATATTTTTCCTTAAGAATTTATTATAGACACGTAAAGAATTATCCTATCATTCAAATTCTATCTTAATGTAGGCTTAATTATTGAATTAACATATTATTCTTATAATACTATTTAGTGTTTGTTGATATTGTTTATTGATTATCATTTGCTATTTCTAGTTTTTATTCATCTGGTTAGACATAAAGTTGCTTTATTTTCTCCTGTAATTTTGTGTCGTACATGTTGGCAAAATAAGTAATTAGCAAAGATTTCACTTAAGGTAGAATTAAGTTTAAAATTAAAGTAATAAATACATATAAAATTATATTAATGTTAAATACTTCTAAAATGTAAATTATAGTCCTTTCGTTTCAATCGATAGATGAACTTCGAAGTACAATAATAATTAATCAAAATTTACATGCGCACACCTTTAACATAAAACTTATCTAATACTGTAATATCTTATGGTAAAAATAAGTTAGCCAATATGGGTTCAATTCGAAGAATCAAATGATATTAATATAACATATGAAAAGCTCAATTTGGGTCATCGGAAATTTAATCTTAAAATATCTAAGTAAAATATAAATTAGAAGAACTTTCTATTTCTTGATTTTTTTTTTATTAAAATTATCTAATACAACTAAGAAAAATGTTTTCTAACTCTCATATACGTTTTTTTTACGTTGAAATTTTAGAAGTCTTTTTAAAGTGTCAAGTTAATGTTACAAAAATAAAGAAGCAAGAGTAGAAAAAATTTAAAAAATATCTACAAATTAAATTTTAAAGTCGGTTTGGGCTTGGGCTTAGCATGGGCCAAATGACACTAGTGTGTGTGTGTATATATATATATATATATATATATATATATATATATATATATATATACTGAAATAGCCAATAAAATATGATAGAGTTAGATTAAAAAAAATATAAATCATTCAATATTTTAGGAATATTTTTGTCATTCAATATTGTTATTCCTGCTTTTATTTCGTGATTCGTGATTTTATAATAACTAGTCTCTATAAACGTGCACTTGCACTTTATTCCCAGTTAGTTTTAATCATAGTAAAAAAAAATATTAGATAATATTGTAGACAATAAAATTCGTGTCGAGAAAATAATAATCGAGACAGGAAAATATCGCAACAATCTTTGTATTTGATTTCAGAATATGAGTGTTACAATCTCTATGATTCCTATGATTCGTCTTTTCAACAATAATTCAAGGGCTTTTGAGCTTGATCTTGAACTTGATGGATTTAATTTTGACTTGGACTTGAATTCAAGAGCTTTTGAGCTTGATCTTGAATCTACGTCTTGATCTCTAGAACTTCTAGAGGAATACTTGAATGCTTTTAGCTTGTAGAGAAATTTGCAGCATTTGATCCACGAGCTCTCTCTTGCTTCTTGTTAGAACTTCTGTCCTTTTTTCTGAATTATGAGACCCTTATTTATAGTTGTAGGATGGAGGAGTCGTGATAAGGACAGGCTTCTTTCGACCAATCAGAATTAAGCTGACATGCCGATATTTGATTGGCCGGAACATGTCACTTGTACACATGGCGTATCTTCATTGGCCTTTGATTTGACTAGGCATGCTGCATCATTTTGACACGTGTCATGACCCTATAGGCTTCTTTGTTTGACTTGGCGTGCCACGTGGCACTAAAGTGGGCCTCTAGGGAGATGACATTTTGGATTTAGCAAAGTGGGCCCATTATTTATAGCCCAAATTAATGGACTAGCCCAATAGAAATCGGATCTTTAATTAAATCCGTATTATTGGACTTAAATAATTAACCCAATTATATTAATCCATAATATTTATTTGGACTAATATATCTTGAATTTACTATAATCTGAATTTCTTACGGATTTAAATTCAATAATATTTCGTTATCTACAAATGCCCCCTGCTTCAAGACTTATTGAGATATCGATGTTTTGACCCTCAAAAGATCAGTCTTGAAGTATTATTGAAGTGTAATTCAAAATTCGGGTCAAGAGAAGGTCCATCAGACTTTTTGAGAATTTAATGCCAATGCATTTTTTTTTTCATATGCTAGGACTAATAATTGTAAACCACGTACATATGCAATTCTTGGCATATGAACCCCATATTAGACCAAGGATTCCACTTTCCTTTAATTAAAGAAAGATCCAATTTTATGGCAAGTGTTTGGCGTCGGGTGCTGCACCGACGTAACCCCCTTTCCTTTCCTTAATTGGACTAAGGTATTGTCTTTCCAACCAATTAGGACTCCATATCCAATTAATATTGGATTAGGAGTGGACTGACCGACGTTGCCCATCTATATATAAGAGCATGTTCTCCATTATTCTGCGTCAATTGCGTCGTCCGACAAGTAATATTTTTTTTTCAGCGTTTCCTTTTATTGCATTGTTTCTCCTTTTTTTTTTTTAAACGACAATGTTGAGTTCTCGTTCAAGGGAAGGACCCATGCATGAAGAAGATAGTTCTGAGGCGCAAAGGGGTGGATACTAGTCCCCACCTTAAGAACGGTAAGGTAATCTTACGGCGCAAAGGGATGGACACTCGTCCCCGCCTTAAGAACGGTAAGGTAATCTTAGCTGCCCTAAGAACGGTAAGGTAATCTTATGGCGCAAAGGGATGGACACTCGTCCCCGCCCTAAGAACGGTAAGTTAATCTTACGGCGCACAGGGATGGACACTCGTCCCCGTCCTAAGAATGGTAAGGTAATCTTACGGCGCAAAGGGATGGATACTTGTCCCCGCCCTAAGAATAGTAAGGTAATCTTACGGCGCACAGGGATGTACACTCGTCCCCGCCCTAAGAACGGTAAGGTAATCTTACGGCGCAATGGGATGGACACTCGTCCCCTCCCTAAGAATGGTAAGGTAATCTTACGGCGCAATGGGATGGACACTCGTCCCCGCCCTAAGAATGGTAAGGTAATATTACGGCGCAAATGGATGGATGTTCGTCCCCGCCTTAAGAATTTAGGGAGTTCATCTGTCAAGGTCTTTGTACCTATGGATATACGTCCAAGTCTACTACTAATAACTTCTTTTGTCCTTTACAGCTTGAAGATATGGTTTTCTTCAGACACTACACTTCCCCATCCACCAAACTAAGGTATCTCGTAGTTGAGACTGAAGATGGCGCGGACCAAACTAGATTCTTGATTCATACCATACTAGCTGGGCGATATGCTAGTCCATGACCTTCTTTGAGGAGTCCGCTTCATATGGCAAACTGGACGTCGGAGAAAATCCAACATTCTAATCGATCATCCAAGATGTGGTCACTCCAAGCACCAAACCATCATCATGCCAACATTGTGTCTACACTACCATGCTTAGCTCGTCGTATAATTCAAGGAGAGGTATGCTGGGGAGGCACCATAACGATTGAGGGGGAGTATCGTCACATTCCAGGGTATTAGGAATGGGCTGAAGATATACTTGGGAGGAGTCAAGAAATCTTGGGTACAACTCAGATTTATGACGCGGTTTACGCTTCATTTTTCACTTACGATCGCAATTCAGATATTCTGCAAGCATTTTGTGAAGCTTGGTTCCCCAAGACGAATACACTCCTTACATCTGTTGGAGAATTATCCATTTCCCTTTGGGACTTACATGTTCTTGGAGGCTTACCTATTTGGGGTTCTCTTTATGAAGAAGTGGTTCCTGAGGCGTAGGAACTTACAGGATTAGACCAAAGAAGAACAAGATATGTTTCTCAAGCTTGTGAATATTTATTCGCAGCCTTCCATCATCTCCGGTGTGTCGACCAAGAAGTCTCATTGAGCAAGTGAATAAAATTTTGGTGCAAGAAACCTTTAAGGTATGAACCTGCTCCACCAAGGAAGGAAAAGAAATATGCTCGTCTCAAATCGACACATAATCCTACTGGGACTTTACCCGATACGACAGCATGGTCAAACACGGAAGACGCAGTATTTTCCAAGCTTGGGGTGACTTATGACAAAAGAGGCGATACATATTTGGCAGCTTTCTTGTCTTGTTGGTTGTGTGCTTTCGTCTTCCCAAATAAGAAAGGTGATTTCATTCATCCAGGGACTTTCAAGATGGCAAGCATGATGGCGAGTGGACGGAAAGTCAGCCTTGCTATTCCAGTTTTGGCAAGTATCTACAATGGCTTGAATAAGATTTCATCTTCCTCGCAACTTGATCAAATTAAAGTTTGCTTTCCTATTCATTATGTTTATGGCTGGCTTGCCCATTATTTTAAAACTCATTATCCACTTACCCATGGACCATCTATTCCCAAGATGGTGGCCTACTCAGGGGAAGGTGGTGCAAAGTATTTTGACAAAAGTGACGCGAGAAGACGCATTCATATTGGGGAAAGCGCGATTTGGACATCAACCATGCTAAATAATTCTCACCCTTACTATTATGTAGATGGTGGTAGAGCGCCAGTGTCACACCCCGACTTTACTAGGGTGTGATGGGCACCCGACCCCATATCTGGAGCCGAGCGAACCCGCTGACTCTTGTTACATATAGAAACTCTTGAATCAATTAAGAAAGAAATACATAGCAAGCTCTCCCATATATTTTTTTTTCATAAGTAAAATCTGATATCATATAAGACTCGTGACATGAAACATAATAATATATCGGCTACTGGAGCCGCTTACAGACTGACAACCCAATACCTACGACTCTGTCTGCAAAGTCTCTAACATCAAACAAACATCATAGCTCAGATACTCTGACTCGGCAACACTCCAGAACAAGTGGAGCCTGCCAACTCCGCTGGATCATTTTCTATGATAGCTGTGGCTCATCTGGTGTACCTGCGCGGCATGAACGCAGCCCCCGAAGAAGAGGGGTCAGTACGAGTAATGTACTGAGTATGTAAGGCATGAATAGTAACATAATAAAGGAATATACAGTATGAATAATAACGGAATAGACATATGGAGATTATCCTGGGACAGATGTAACCTGTACATATGAATGCCTTTCTGCGGATGCCATGCATGCTTAGTTTCTTATTCAGAAAAACAGTGCTTCTTCTTTACATATACAGAAAACAGAACATTTCAGAAAACGGTGTTCTTTATTTACATTCACAGACGCCGAGTACATCGGCTCTCCCACCCCCCTCCCCAACAGTGTCCCAACATATTATATATATACCCGAAACTCGTTCTGGACCCCCACATGTCTATAAGCATTCCGTCATAACCCTTTTGATATATGTATTCGGACATAAGTAGTCGGTTATGGGTAATACGATGCAAGCAATTTGGAACACGTATTCTGATTGAGTAAAAGCGATAAGTACTTTGATAGAAATAGTCTTTTAAAAGTAATTTGACATAAAGTATTCGGTAATAAGAAATCTGTTATGGATATTCCGAGAATATGTTTGAATAATCTATAAGTAATCTGTAATAAGTGATCTGTATGGACATTCTGAGAATACGTTTGATTAACTTATTGAGCTTGAGTTATGCGCATTTGATTCTTCACGACTCTGCTCGTGCATATGTTATGACTTCCTTCGCCGATTCCCGGGCCGGTATGTATCGTGCGGATGGTTCGCCGGGTCCTCTGTTGGGGGACGGGTTCCATATATGAATTCCGAAGTATGATGTGTCCGGTTCCGGGGTACTGTGTTATATGTCCGTCCCCGGTTACCGAGGTTATGTTACGAAGTATGATGTGTCCGGGCTCGGGGTGCTGTGTTATCTGTCCGCCCCCGGGTACCGTGGTTATGTGTGATGTGTGACGGAGATCGGAGAAAAACTTCTGGAAGTTAGATGTGCTGTGGCGCCAAAGGCAGGAGTGGCAGCCACGTTCCTATGCTACCGTGCGCATTCATTGGCACTGTTCATCGGTTCCTCGGCGTGTTATCTGTCCCCGAGGCCACCATGCATATGATATGATGTGACCGTCCCTCGGCGTGTTATTTGTCCCCGAGGTTATCGTCTGTATGATATGGCACTTGTCCCGGCGTGTTATTTGTCCCCGGGGTTGTCGCGGATGTGATACGATATCCGATTCTGATATGCATGACTTATGTGGGAAAGTAAGTATTCTGACCTTCCGTACATTCTGTATTCCGTCTGCTATGTGATGTCATTCAAGCAATTTGTACGTTCTGTAATCTGTCTGGTATACGAGATGAGTAAGTATGATTCGTGTCTGGAAAAGAAAAATGATAAGCGTTTGATATTTCTGAATAAGTTTTTGTATGTTGTTCTGTCTATATTAGTCATGGTTTCGTTTTCTGTACTTATGCCTTACATACTCAGTACATATCCGTACTGACCCCCTGTTCTTCGGGGGCTGCGTTTCATGCCGCGCAGGTACTCCCAGACGAGATGAAGACATTATAAAAGCTATTTCAGTGCTGGCGAACTCCAATTGCTCCTGGAGGACTGCCGAGTCAGGGTTTGACATAGCATATACGTTATGGATTCTGTATGATGTTAGAGACTTTGCAGACAGAGTCGTGGGTGTGGTATGTCAGTTTAGTAAGTGGCTCCAGCAGCCAATGTGTCGTTCTGTGTTATGCTATGACGTCTGTGGGATTTACAGACCCCTTTTGATTTGAAAGCTAAGAAAAAAAAATATATATGTGTATTTTCTGTAAGATTTGCTATGTATTGTGTTTTATGAAGTTTAAGAGTCCGGAAAGATTTTGTACGAATGAAAGTCTGTGGGTTCGCTCGGCTCCGGATATGGGGTCGGGTGCCCATCACACCCTAGGGGAAGCAGGGTGTGACAGCCAGAGCTGCAGTCAAGTTATTTTATGAATATCCGTTTTAACTATCTCCCTCTCAGGTGCGATAATTCATTCATCATTGAACCATATGGTCCACATCGCTTCAGTCGTCAATTTGGGTTTTATCAAAACAAGCCTGGCATTTTGGGGAATGATGTCCGCGATGTATCTTTAGATGAAGGGCTCATGTTTTGGAGGATTTGCACGATTGATCGATCTATGTCACGAGCAGTTTTTCCTTCAATCACTTCCAATGTAAAGAAACTCTCTTCAGCTGACTACCAGACCTGGTGGAAGAAGACGCACGGGGATTTCCTTGACAAACACCTGCAGACTTTAATGAATATTGTTGGGCCAATTGCTACCGCACTCTTGGAAGAATCAGATGAAGTATGTGCAAATGAAGTCCCCAATACTAACGTCCCTTGTGCTTCAAATGCTAAGTTGTCTGGGCAGCACCAAGGAAAGGAAGCTCAATTGCCTTAAAATGTTTTAGGAGAAGAGTGCCCTGCTCAAGTCGTCTATTCTTCCAAAAGACTATCCCAAGAAAGGAGCGAGAGTAGCAATGGAGATCGTAACTTTAAAAGAGTGAATGCACGTCCAAGTAGCTTGGAAGATACTAAAACTCTTGTGGTTGAAATCTCTGACAGCATTGGTAGCCCTTCGAAGACTATAACAACTCCCATTAAAGAGGTATGATAAGATAAACTTTTAGTTTACCAGGTATACCTCAGTGACCTTTACTAATTTTTCGTCTTTCTTGTGCAGTCAAGTGGTCTCAGAGTATTGCAACGAGAAGGGTCACAAGATAGTACTGAGTCTGTATCTGGTCCGGACTTAACGCAACCACCTTTTACAGCTAGAGTAGGAAAAGATTCAACCTCCCTTCCTCGTGATGAAGTTAGAGAAAGATTGAGTTTTGATATACATAAGCATCCAGCAGTTTCGGTGTCCGTGTTCGATGGAAAGAAGGTTGTCCTAAACCATCGAAAGAAGTTTATCTCTACTCTTTGGGATGTGATTCAAGGTAAGCTCTCGAGAAGTGATGTAGATTGCGCTTCGTCCCTTGAAGATGAGATCCGAGTGATCCTCGAAGAGATGGATGGCAAGGATGTGGATGTTTCACCTTTGATAAAATTATTGAACTCCTTCTTTGAGTTTGCTGCTTCATATGACCAGGCACGATCAACTCTGCAAGATAAGGATGTGGAAGCTGCAAGAAAAGAGTCGTTTATAGCAGCTGGAGAGCGTCTTTCGAATGCCATGCTCGAAGAATACGAAAAGGTTGCAGAAGTATCCTCTATCCATCAATCCCTAGATAAGGTGAAGGAGAAGATAGAGAAGCTGTGAAAAAAGGAGAGAGATTTAGAATCCCTCTTAGAAGTCACCGAGAAAGAAGTTGAAGAAGCCGAATTAGGAGCCTCGACTGCTAGCAATGAGTTCGATGCATGCTTTGACGTAGACTTATCGAGTGCTGACGACTTGATTGATTTGGAGCAGAAGAAGGAGCGTCTAGAAGCGATGCGCCAAGACTTAATCAATTATAAATTGTGTTTAGATTAGTCTATAGGAACATTTTTTTTTCTTGCTCTCCTTTTATTTTCCTGCCTTTGATTAGTTGATGTTCTCGGTAGTAATAAAAGCTTCTTGCGTTTTGGTTTATACTGCAATTCTCATTGATATCTCTTTTGTGCTTAAACATCAAGGACCATTTACTTGTTTCATTGCACATTGCTATTGTATTGGGCTTTGCTTTATCTTTGTTGTTCATGTCTCGAAGTTCTTGCGGGCGGCTTTACATGCTGAAACGCCGATAGTTTCAGATTCGCGCAGTTTCGCCCAAAAAAAATTCATATCTTGATGTAGGAGCGTTGAAACCATGAGCCGCAAAATTCTCAAGAAACTATACTTAGGAATCTATCATGTATCCAAAAATCAAAGTCAACAAACATATAGATCATCCCAGATAAATCCAAAAATTTGGCTCTAAATGCTGAAATGCCAATATTTCTCAGATTCGAGCAGTCTCGCCAAAACAATTCATATCTCGACATAGGGGCGTTGAAATCACGAGAAGAAAAATTCCCAAGAAACTAGACTCATAAATATAGCTTGTGTCCAAAAATGAATGTCAACAAACGTATAGATCATCCCATATAAATCCAAGAATTTGGCTCTACATGCTGAAATGCCAGTATTTCTCAGATTCAAGCAGTCTCGCCAAAAAATTCATATCTCGATGTAGGGGCGTTGAAATCACGAGCCGCAAAATTCACAAGAAACTAGACTTATAAATATAGCATGTGTACAAAAATAAATGTCAACAAACATATATATCATCCCAGATAAATCCAAGAATTTGGCTCTACATGCTGAAACGCCAATATTTCTCAGATTCAAGCAGTCTCGCCAAAACAATTCATATCTCGACGTAGGTGAGTTGAAATCACGAGCCGCAAAATTATCAGGAAACTATACTTACTAATCTAATATGTATCCAAAAATCAAAGTTGGAAACCCTCTGGATCACCCCAGATAAATTCGGGAAATCCATTTAGATTTGTTTTTTATTCCAACTTGAAAACTTGACGGATTTGAAGGATTGAATTTGAAGGCTTGCTGGATTCTAAGACTTCAACTTGTAGATATGATGAATTTAAAACTTTTTCTTGAAGACTAACATATTTGAAGGCTTTGCCTTGCAGTTGCGATGGCCTTGGACCTCAACTCAAAGAGTTGTCGGATTTGAGGCCTTCAATTTGGAGACCAGTGATTTTTCAGATTTCAACTCCTTGATTTAACCACTTGCTAAGAGATTACAATCATTCCATTGGAGAAACCCATTTGTCATGGAGATTTTCCTTCGTTGGACCACTGATATTTAGTGAGAGTCCAAATTGAAAAAGAAGGATACTTGTATGTACGATCTCCATGCGCCTGGTCAGGCGAACTTCATTTTGAACAACGCATAGGGGGATGCGTTTTTTTTTTTGACTCATGCGACTGAACTTAGAATAAAACTCTAAGCGCCTACGTACCTCGGTGAAGAGGATCAAGTCATACCATAGTTCAGAAAAATGAGGTTTTTTTTTTTTTTTTTTGTGTCCTAACTTTTGCCTAGGCTGCCCCTTGCGGGGTTTCAACTTAGCGGTCATTTTTCCTTGTGTCCTAACTTTTTCCTAGGCCGCCTCTTGCGAGATTTTCAACCTAGCGGACATTTTCTTGGGCCGTGCACAGTTTATACTCTTGCGGGCCAAGAGTTGCATGCAGTTTATGCTCGTGCCTTAAGGAGCGTCATCTTATTTTAAGGATAGTACTTCTTCAAGAACTTTGCGTTGATAGGACCAATCCTCAGGCCCTCCGCATCAACAAGCTTGTAAGTGCCACTTGAATATGCTTCTTGTACGACATATGGTCCATCCCATTTTGAGGTGAATTTGCCCCCAGACTTATGGGAAACGATGATGGGTCTTCTTACTGCAAGGACTTGATCTCCCACTTGGAAGGACCTCAAGCGAACCTTTTTATTGAAGGCACGAGATAGACGGGCTTGATAACATTCAAGATTTTGTTGAGCCTCTAACCTTTTCTCATCAAGTGCTTCTAACTCTGCAAGACGCAACCGAGCATTTTCCTCTTCGGTGAGCCCTTCTTGAATAGCAAGTCGTGAGGAAGGTATTTGGCGCTCAAGTGGTAGGACTGCTTTTACTCCATAAGCAAGCGAATATGGGGTTGCTTGCGTTGGTGTGCGGTAAGTCATCCTATATGCCTACAAAGCTTCTTCCATTCGTTCATGCCAATCTCGTTTAGACTTGGAGAGAACCTTCTTTAACAAGTTACACAAAGTCTTATTGAATGCTTCAGCTAGACCGTTGGCGGCAACATGATACATAGAAGATTTACGCTGCTTGAAGCCGAAGAGATCACAAATCTTGTTCATCAATTTGTTATCAAATGGCTTGCCATTTTCCGTTATTATGTAACGAGGAATGCCGAAACGGTAGATGATGTTTACTCGGATGAAGTTCACAACATTCTCCTTCTTCACTTCTTTAAGAGCGACAGCTTCGGCCCATTTTGAGAAGTAATCGGTTGCAGCCAAGATGTACAAGTGTCCACCAGAAGATTTCGGCAACGGACCAACGACATCCAACCCCCAAGCGTCAAATGGCCAAGATGCGACGGTCTGGTGTAATGCTTCGGGCGGCTGATGTATAAAATTCGCATGAAACTGACAAGCCTTGCATCTTCGAGCATAGTCCAAGCAATCTTTCACCATCGTTGGCCAATAATATCCCATCCCTTTTATGTGGAAGTGGAGCTTTGGTCCAGATTGATGTGATCCACATACTCCTGAATGTGCTTCTTGCAAAGCTTGGACTGCTTCATCCTCCCCCAAACATCGCAAGAGTATCCCCTCAAAAGATTTTCTATATAAGGTATCCTTGTAGTAAAGGAATCGAGGTGCACGACGACGAATCCCAGTTCTTCTTTTTGAGTCTTCTGGCAGTATCCCATAACTTAAGTAATCAATGATGGGTTGTCACCAGTCTTCCTTTGCAGCTTTAGAAACTGCTACGAGATGCTCAAGCTCACTTTCTGCGCCTTCGTCCTCATTTGGTGGAGGTACTACCCATTTTTGGCAGATAGTCACTTGAGTTTGATCTAGCAGAGTTAGTGTTGAAGCTAGAGCAGCTAAAGCATCAACTTTCTTATTTTCCTTCCTTGGAACATGCTGAAAAGTCACATCACCAAGCCATCCTATCAACTTCTGAGAATAACCATGATAGGGGAGTAATTCGAGCTTCCTGACTTCATAACTTCTCAGGAGTTGATTGATCACCAACTGAGAGTCACCAAACACTTGTAACTACAACTGCTTCATGTCGACTGCCATTTTAAGTCCAAGTATTAGTGTTTGGTATTCAGCGACATTGTTAGAGCAACATTGTGTCAAAGTAAAAGAGTATGGTAGAACTTCTCCTTGCGGAGTAACAAACACCACACCAGCACCAGCTCCATCACGTTGTGAAGCACCATCAAAGTACATTTTCCACGGAGGTTGAATTTCAACGACCATTGCATCTTCATCAGGAAGTTCATCGGTTAGCTCCCAATCATCAGGTATCGGGTGATCCGCCAAGAAGTCCGCCAATGCCTGTCCTTTTACAGCCTTTTGGGGGATGTATGTGATCTCAAATTGTTGAAACTAGAGGTACCACCTTGTTAGTCGATCACTGAGGACTGGTTTTGACATTACAAACTTAATGGGATTTTCCCTGGAAATAAGATGAACATTATGAGCTTGAAAGTAGTGCTTCAACTTTTGAATCGAGAAGACTAAATCCAAACACAACTTTTCAATTGGCGTGTAATTCAGCTCATTTGGTGTCATCATTCTGCTTAAGTAGTAAAGAGAATTTTCTTTCCCTTCACTATTCTCTTGGACCAATAGCGCTCCAACCGACCTTTCTTATGCTGAAATGTACAGTATCAATGGTTTTCCAGGTACAGGGGCTACTAAAACTAGAGGCTTCATCAAATATGACTTGATATTCTCGAAGGCATTAGTACATGCTTCGTCCCACTTGAAAGGGGCACCATTCTTCATGAGACGACTGAATGGTTGGCACCTCCCAGCTAAATTCAAAATGAATCTCCTAATATAAGCTAGCTTTCCTTGCAGACTTTTTAACTCATGAATATTTTGAGGCTCGGGCATTTTCAAAATCGCATCAACTTTGGCTTGATCAATTTCGATTCCTCGATGTCGAACAATGAAACCAAGGAATTTTCCAGAAGCAACTCCAAAGGAACATTTCAAAGGATTCATTCGAAGTTGATATCTCCGGAGTCGCTCGAACACCATTCTCAGGTCTTGCAAGTGGTCACTCCTCTTTCTTGATTTTACCACCAAGTCATCCACATAACATTCAACATTTTTGTGGAGCAAATCATCGAAGATATTCTGCATAGCCCTTTGATATGTGGCACCAGCATTTTTCAAACCGAAAGGCATCACTTTGTAACAATAAATACCATTGGGTGTACGAAACGTAGTAAGTTCTTCATCTTTTGGTGCCATGAGAATTTGGTTATAGCCGGATGAACCATCCATGAAAGACATCGCCTCGTAACCAGTGGTTGCATCAATCATCAATTTTGGGATGGGAAGCGGGAAATCATCTTTAGGGCATGCGTTGTTAAGATCCCTGAAGTCAACACAAACTTGAATTTGGCCAGTCTTTTTTATTACAGGAACGATGCTCGAAATCCATGTATGATATTTAACTTCACGAATAAAGCCAGCTTCAATGAGTTTGTTGACTTCATTTTTGATTGAAGGAACCAAATCTGGTCTGAAATGCCTTTGGGCCTGCTTAACAGGACGGGCACCATTCTTGACTGCCAGATGATGGACTGCTACTTTGGGATCTAATCCAGGCATCTCTTTATAACTCCAAGCAAAAACGTCCCTATATTCTTTGAGTATTTCCATGTAGGTGTCTTCTTCATCACCTGTTAGAAAAGCACTTAGGTAGGTGAGCCTTGGGTCTTCATCAGTACCAAGATTAACTTCTTTCAAAGAGTCTACTGTGGTCTTCACCCCTTCTTCAAGTTCTGGAGGAGCATCTCTGGCATCTTCATCCTCTCGAGGATCGCCATCATTGAAAAATATGTGGTAACACGAGGAGATATCCTCCAACTTCTCGGCAACCTCTATCTGAAATGCCGTGTCTTGATCACTTTGTGCAGTAATATGATATGAAGAACCTACACTCTCCTCATCTTCGTCACGCTTCTTGGTATACACTACAGTGTGAGACTTTGCTTTTAGCACCTCCCCACATGAAACTACAAGCTTTGTTTGTCGTCTCATTCTAGAAGGAATCAAACTTTGTATATCCCTCTGGAGGCAAAGCAAGCATTTTCACGCTTTGATAATCTCTGTGGAACTTGTTCTTCCTTTTCTTCTTCAGTTTTAATAACCCTAATCTCTCAAATACAGAAGCTTTTGTGGTCGACTTTCCAAGACAATGAAACACTGAAGACCTTTTATTGGAAGCAACAGACTCATCTTCCACAGTGATGTAATTGATACTGGCCCTTCTTATGGATATGCGAACTGGCGGAGGTTGTTTGTATCCCAAACCTTCACGTGATTGCATCATGCTAGCTCCTAATGGAAGTTTCCCTAACTTTGACGGCTCGTTGGGGTTGTACCCAGCCTTGACAAATAACTTGTAAGCATTCAGATCAAAGCCTTCATTTGTACGTTTTGTAGGGAGTGCCATATTTTGTGGCGGATTCTGAGCCACAAAATCTCCAAGTAACTTTGAGGACAAATTTATCGCATCAATTCGTCTTTTGGGAAGAGTTATGCCCCCTAGCATATTTTCTTGAGCTTCAGGTGGTTGACCTTCCTTTTTCTTCAACTTTGGAACATAGCAGAGCACGGGAGTTGTCTTCTTCTTCTTCTTCAAAGACACGACGTCCCCTTTATTGAGACTGGAGTGCGACACCTCAGCACCAACTTCAACTTTTCCAATAGTCTCATTAGCTCTTTCAGTTGTGATCTCATCACTCTTGGTCGTTGCTATGTCATCGACTTTTACTTCTCTTACCATGTAGTTTTTCAAGTAGAACTTCGCATTGACGAAGTGTGACTCTTCTTCAGTAAATGGCTTATAATCAGCAACTATCTTCTTTTCGATACTGCCTCCAAGATACTTCAAACACTGATAGTAGGAGGATGGGACAACTTTGTTCTCGTGTATCCATGGCCTGCCAAGCAACATATTATACGATGGTGATATCTACTTTGATAGCACCTATGGCTCGTTGCCCCCTTGATTGAATCCTTGTATCATCAAGCGGCTTTCAGAAAGTTCTTCAGTTGTGATGCCAAGTTCCTTCATTGTATGAATAGGAAGGTTGTTAACTCCAGATCCATCATCTATCAATATTCTGTTTATCCTCTTCTTGAGGGCATAACCCACCATGTACAATGGGCGATTATGTAGTGTTTCACCAAGTAGAAGATCATCATCTGTGAATGTGATTCTTGTATCACATGTGTGTACCTCTTTCGAAGAAGTTTCAATAGGCTTTTCAGATGATGACAGAGATGATGTTGATATATTTTCATCATTTGCTTCCTCTTTATCAGTATTGAGGCATGATGCCTCAATGTTGTCTCGAGCAGTCTTATTGTGGAACCAGCTTGGTAGGAATTCCCCCAAAGTCACAGGACATCGTGGTTCTTGGTGGTAGTTCTCCTCCACTTTTGCTTTCCTCGGACGCTCAACTGATTTCTTCTTCCTTGGTCTTCTAACCATCCTTTTCCTTGTTGGTTGTTTAGATGATTCTTTTCGTGGACTTGTTTTACAGCGTCTCCGCCTAGTCACCAGAATCCAACCTTCATCATTGGCTTCATCAACTTGGGTTCTATCTTCTTCCAATGGTCCTCCCTCATGTTCTTCAAAGCTATATATCTGGACCGGATCGAAAGATCCAAAGGTGATAGAGACTTGATTCGAACTTGCCTTCTCATCATCAAGCAGAATCTTGTTTTCATTAACCAACTGCATAACTTTGTCCTTGAAGACAAAGCACTTCTCAAGAGGGTGACCCATAAGTCGATGATACTTGCAACAGTTCGGGTCGTTTTTTCTTCCAGCTTCATCTCTAGTAACTCAATGAGCTTCAGCTCAAGTAGTTCATCAAAAATTTCAAGGACATCAGAATCCAGGAAGGGGTATTCTCTTTCTTGCATCTCCTTCAAGGTAGACTTTCAGCTTTTGTTGTCTCGGAAGGAAGTTGCTTTCATACTCTGCTTCTTGCTCACCTTCATAGTAAACTTTATAGGCGAGGTGTTGACGTTCATGGATTCTTTATTATCACTCTTGGGGACGAACTTGCTCCATTTCTTGGGTTCCTGCTTGTCCTTTCCTTTGCGAGGGTCGTAGACAGGCATTACTTCATTCCCAGTGGAAGACATGCTCAACTCCATATCATGAGCACAAGTAGCTAGTTCTTTAAAAGACCTTGGCTTAATTCCTTGCAATATGTAGTGAAGCCCCCAATGCATTCCTTGGATACACATCTCTATCGTAGAAGCTTCGCTGAGCCTATCTTTGCAGTTTAGACTCGCATTTCTCCATCGGTTGATGAAATCGATAACTGGTTCACCCTTCCTCTGGCGAGTGCTTGTAAGCTCAACCATGCTCACGGTACGTCTTGTGCTATAAAAGCGGTTGAGGAACTCCTGCTCGAGTTGCTCCCAACTATCGATAGAATTAGGCTCAAGATCAGTGTACCAGTCGAAGGCATTTCCTTTGAGGGAGCGGACGAACTGTTTGACGAGATAGTCTCCATAGGTCCCAACGTTGTTGTTACATGTTTCAATGAAATGTGCAACATGTTGCTTTGGATTTCCCTTGCCTTCAAATTGTTGAAATTTGGGAGGTTGATAACCGGCGGGCATCTTGAAGCTATCGATTCTTGTAGTGTACGGCTTTCCGTAAGTAAACGAAGACTTGGCAGCAACTTCGTACTTATCCTTGATAGTCCCTTCGATGAACTGCTTTAGTCGGTCAAGCGGAATCATCCCTTCAGAAGAAACAGGAATTTCCTTGGTATGTGGTACTTGCTTTGCACGAGGTTCAGTCTCTTGTACTTCTGGACCCTTCCCAGGTGCGTGGCTGGATTCTCCTTCCATTAATCCATCTATCTTGTCCATCAACTTCTCAATTCGAGCGTCTTGCTTTTGCACATGCTTAGCCAAGCCATCAATCATTTTTGCCAAATTTGCCAGTGTCTCCTCCATTTACGAAGCGTTAGTTACCATTGCTTGCATGATTGTTGGGGATGTTGGAGAATAGCATGGATTATCGCATAAGTTGATCTTTGACTGGCCTACTTTATGTGGTGTGAGTGGAGAGGATCCATCACTTGAAGTATCATCATCTTCCTTCATAGCAGAGTTCTTGGATCCAGAGAGATCAAGTAGAGCTAGAGTCTTCTTAATCTTTTCAGCAATGCTGCTTTCTTCCTCTGATGCATCAGTAGAGGATATCGCTCCTTTTGGAGATGAAGATCCAAAAACAGGAGTTGTTATGGATGAGACTTGGAGTGCTTGTTGTCCCAACATGCTTGCTTTGCTCCTCGTAACTGGTCCAATGCTACCAAAGGTAATGTCGAGGATGCTTTCCACATCAGCAGAGAACTTGGAGCTAGCAACCTTGGAGGAAACTAATTTGGAGTTGATCTTCTCTGAAGTCATCTCGATGTTGTTAAACTTTGATGATTGAAAAGTTGAGATGAGAGGTAGAGATTGTCCCACTGGGCGTGCCAGAATTTGTAGACAATAAAATTCGTGTCGAGAAAATAATAATCGAGACAGGAAAATATCGCAACAATCTTTGTATTTGATTTCAGAATATGAGTGTTACAATCTCTATGATTCCTCTGATTCGTCTTTTCAGCAATAAATTCAAGGGCTTTTGAGCTTGATCTTGAACTTGATGGATTTAATTTTGACTTGGACTTGAATTCAAGGACTTTTGAGCTTGATCTTGAATCTACGTCTTGATCTCTAGAACTTCTAGAGGAATACTTGAATGCTTGAATGCTTTTAGCTTGTAGAGAAATCTGCAGCGTTTGATCCACAAGCTCTCTCTTGCTTCTTGTTAGAACTTCTGTCCTTTTTTCTGAATTATGAGACCCCTATTTATAGTTGTGGGATGGAGGAGTCGTGATAAGGACAGGCTTCTTTCGACCAATCAGAATTAAGCTGACATGCCGATATTTGATTGGCCGGAACATGCCACTTGTACACATGGCGCATCTTCATTGGCCTTTGATTTGACTAGGCATGCTGCATCATTTTGACACGTGTCATGACCCTATAGGCTTCTTTGTTTGACTTGGCGTGCCACATGGCACTAAAGTGGTCCTCTAGGAAGATGACATTTTGGGCTTAGC
This sequence comes from Lycium barbarum, assembly GCF_019175385.1. Classification (NCBI taxonomy): domain Eukaryota; kingdom Viridiplantae; phylum Streptophyta; class Magnoliopsida; order Solanales; family Solanaceae; genus Lycium; species Lycium barbarum. Next base: position 384,251 of record NC_083348.1, on the reverse strand, counting down.
AAAGTGGGCTCATTATTTATAGCCCAAATTAATGGACTAGCCCAATAGAAATCAGATCTTTAATTAAATTCGTATTATTGGACTTAAATAATTAACCCAATTATATTAATCCATAATATTTATTTGGACTAATATATCTTGAATTTACTATAATCCGAATTTCTTATGGATTTAAATTCAATAATATTTCGTTATCTACAAATATATTTGTAAATATATACATTTATTTTAGGGAAAAAGCTCATTTATGCCATTAAACTTTCGAAAATGTCTCATTTATGTCACTCGTTAATAATTTGATTCATTTATGTCATCGCCGTGACTAAAATGGCTCATCCATCTCACTTATCATTGACAGGTCAAATGAATGGTTTTAAAATACTAGATTTTACGCGTGGCTCCAATTATCCACTGCGCTAGCTCTTTAGGGGACTGCTAAGAGGTATTCCAACTCGTTGGATGAGTAATTCATGAGTTACCAAAATATTACTATAGTATAGGATTGTATCTACTTAATATTTTTTTGACATTGATGTTTTCCATATTTATTTTTTTGTTTTCCCGTATAGAAAATATGTTACGGCTAAGATAATTTAATATTAGAGATAAGTGATCAAATATTTTTATATTGTCATATTCGTTACTAAACAAAATTACATTATAAGAATATCAATTGGTATTAAGAATATACAGTTATATATGAAGAAAATAATATGATAGCAAAAGTAAGATATAATAAAATTAGGATAGATTGTTGTCTTTCACTTTTTCACCAATTCCCTCCTTTTTAATTATTTTATTTCCTTTTATTTTTCAAAATAACATATAGTAAAATTAATTAGGAGTATTTCCTTTAACTTTTAGCGACAAATATCTCTCAAAAAGGTTGTTATTTTTTATTGTTTCCTATTAGAATTAGAACTTGTGAATGGAGATTCTAAGTTCACTGAAATTGCTAATGCTATGAATCCTTCTTCGATTATATTGTTATTTTATTTATTAGCTAATTCTTTGTTTTGTTAGATAATTAAGAAAACCTAAACAAGCTATAAAATAAAATTAAAAAAAAAAAGAAAGAAACCGTACTCACGCGGTTACAACTGTGAAAAGCAACAAATTCAAAAGTTAAATCTATTTCAATCTTTTCACTAAAACATCCCATAACTTTAATTAGTAAATTTATCCCTTAAAAGGAATTCGAATTTGTATTGACTTCAAAATTAATCTCATCAAACTCCTATTAGGATTCTTGGTTGTGCGATAATGTCTCTGAGTTGAAATCAAAGCTATATTCACATGCACGTATTAAAACTTGATGAATAACAGATGGCTGCTCATATGGAGTACTGGATTCGTAAGCAATAGCCTACTGTTTACTGTCTTAGTCGGGTACGTAGGACTGTTGTTCATGGATCTAAATAATGAAATTTACGAATTTATTTCTCATAGTGAAAATTATATGATTGTGGATTGGCGGTGATGTGATGATAAAGGCATTAGAAATAATTGTAGCAGAACCTCGAGAAAATGTTAAGCTTTATCACAAACAATTTAAGAAAGAAAAACTAATTTGCAGAAAAGAAGAAGATACTCTCATTCATAATGAAAAATGCTCCTGGAGCTGTATGACACTTCATACAGTGAAAACATTCACTAACAAACTCTGGGGTCCCACCTTCTAACAAAATGGATCACTTTAGGGACTTAACTGCAAATAAATAAAAAAGGACTGAACTGCAAATATCAAAAAGGAAATAACAATATTTAAGTGTCTATTCTCTAATTAGGCAAAGTTGTAAAACTACCAACTTGACACCTATTATTCCTTAAGCTAAATTGTAGCAGGTCTCCTTGGATAAAAACTTCCTTGTCCTCAAGGAAGGAAATCTGGAAAATGTAGTTTAAGAGTATGAACATCCTCCCATGTTGCTTGATCCTCTGGTAACTGATCCCACTGGATAAGAAATTGAACAATTGCCTTATTTCCCTTTTGAACCATCTTCTTGTCCAAAAGCTTTTTAGGCTGGGGGCAAAATGGGCTAGCAATATCCAACACTGGGGGGGGGGGGGGGGGGGTGAGAAATGAAAGCAGGTACAGCATAGCATGGTTTAAGCAAGGAGACATGAAATGTAGGATGCAACATAAGCCCAGCAGGAAGTGACAATTTGTAAGCAACAATACCTATCTTCTGCTCAATCATGTAAGGACCATAGTACTTGGCTGAGAGTTTGGTAAAATGATGCTGGGACATGGTCATCTGCCTATAAGGTTGGTGCTTCACATAAACCCAATCTCCCTCTTTAAACTGTCTATCAGACCTGTGCTTATTGGTCTGATCAGTCATTATTTGTTAAGCTCTAGCTAGATGATACTTGAGAACTTGCAGCTTAAGCTCCCTAGTCAACATACTTCTGTCAATTTCCTCATTATCAGATTCTCTAGCCATATAAGGAAGGTGCAGAGGAGGTGGTTAGCCATACAATGCTTCATAAGGAGATGTGTGAATAGATGAATGAAAGGTAGTATTGTACCACCATTCAGCAAGAGTAAGAAACTGAGCCCAATCAGTGGGAGAATCAGCATGGTAACACCTCAAATAAGTTTCCAAACACCTATTAACTACCTCAGTCTGGCCATCAAACTGGGGATGATAAGCAGTGGATAAGTTCAATGAGACCCCTTGGGTAGCAAAGAGTTCCTGCCAAAACTTGCTAGTAAAAATGGGATCTCTATCACTAATGATCTCCTTTGGCATTCCATGTAGTTTAAATATATTAGCTAGAAACAGTTTAGCAACATCACTAGCAGAATAAGGATGAGTAAGGGCAAAGAAGTGAGCATATTTAGTGAGTCTATCCACCACCACCCAAATTGTAGTTTTTCCTTTGGACTTGGGAAGACCTTCAATAAAGTCCATACTCACACTACTCCAAGCAGTAGATGGTATGGGTAGTGGCTGCAGCAAGCCCGGTGAAGCAATAGTTTCATATTTGCTTCTCTGACAAATAGAACATTCCTTGACATGTTGAACCACATCATCTTTCATCTTTTTCCAATAAAACAGTGAAGATAATCTCCTGTAAGTGTTATCCATACCTGAGTGTCCTCCTTGAGGAGAGTTATGCCATATCTGCAACAATTCTTTCCTCAATGCCATATCAACACCAACCACTAGTTTCCCATGCCTCCTTAATTGCTGATGAATGAATGTATAGCCCTTAATCTCCCCTTTTGATAGTTCCAACTCTTGAATGAGACTACTGAGAATAGGATCTGCTAGCCAACTAGCTCTTATGTCCTGCAATAAACCCGACCTTACAGTGGAAAGGGACAAAACTGAAAGTTCCATAGCAGGCATCCTAGAGAGTGCATCTGCAGCCTTGTTCTCTTTACCCTTCTTGTACTCAATTTCAAAATCAAACTGCATCAACTTAGTCACCCATTTGAGCTGAGAACCAATGTGTAGTTTCTGTTCCAACAAAAACTTTAAGGCTTTTTTATCAGTCTTAACTATGAATGGCCTACAAGTCAAGTACTGAGTCCACTTGGTGACTGCCATCACTAACGCTAAAAGCTCCTTATCATAGACTGACAATGATTGGTGCCTGAGAGATAAACCTTTACTCAAATAAGAAATAGGCCTCCTAAGTTGCATGAGAACTGCTCATATGCTAATATCACAAGCATCGGTCTCCACTCGGAAAGGAATTGAAAAATCAGGCATAGCAAGGACAAGTGTTGTAGTGAGAGCATCCTTCAGAGATGAAAAAGCCTGAGTAGCCTGGTCATTCCATTTAAAACTATCTTTTTTTAACAACTCGGTCATAGCCTTACTATGATGCCATACCCTTTGATGAATCTTTTATAACAGCTAGCTAAACCCAAAAATCCCCTAAGCTGCTTGATGTTTTTGGGAATTGGCCAATCTTTTACTGCTTGGATCTTCTGAGGGTCAGTAGCTACTCCCTCAGCAGAAATAAAATGTCCTAGGTACTCTACCTTAGGAATTGCAAAAACACATTTAGTCCTTCTAGCAAACAGGTTATGTTGTTTAAGGATAGCAAAAACAGTCTTCAAGTGTTGAACATGCTCATTAAGATTCTTGCTATACACTAGAATGTCATCAAAGAAAACCAAGATGAATTTTCTCAAGTGCCCTTGGAAAATATGATTCATCAAACTTTGGAAACTAGAAGGTGTATTAGTCAACCCAAATGGCATGATTAAATACTCACAGTGTCCAGAATAAGTCCTAAATGCAGTTTTGTGCACATCACCAGGGGATATCCTAATTTGATGGTAACCAGATCTTAAGTCAATCTTAGAAAACACCTTAGAACCTCCCAATTCCCCCAATAACTTTTCAATAATGGGTATGGGGAATTTGTCTTTGATGGTAATCTGATTAAGGGCCCTATAGTCTACACACATTCTCCAACTCCCATCTTTCTTTCCCACCAAGACTACTGGTGATGCAAAGAGGCTGCAACTGTGCTTAATCAGCCCTTGTTCCAACAATTATTGCACCATTCTTTTAATAACGTCTTTCTGAACCGGAGAGTATCTATAGGGTCTACTATTCACAGCTTTATCTCCTTCTACTAAGGGAATATGGTGGTCAAACATTTCCCTGGAAGGGGGAAGTTCTTGGGGTTCACGAAAAAGCTCCTTGTGATCCAATAACACTTGTTGCACCACACCAGGAACCTGATCTGTCTTCTCCCAATTCCATTCCTATTCCTGCACTTCACAAGCCTTAATCATAAAGAGTTGAGCTTGTACTCCTTCAATCCTACACAATGAGTCAGAGTCCACCATTTTCAGACTAGGGACCCGTCCTTGTAGTGAAAGGACCTTGCCTTTTGCTCAAATTCCATAGTCAACAACCTGAAGTTAAATTTAATGTCACCCAAGTCATACATCCATTGGATACCCAATACCATATCACATGTGCCCAAAGGCAGCAATAGAAAATCAACTGTGAATGTTGTTCCTTGAAACAACCACTCTAGCCCTTTGCATCTTCTATTAATCTAAACAACATTCCCATTTGCTAAACTTACAGAAACATGCATGCATTGTTCAATTGACCATCCCATCCTAGAAACCAAGTCACTATCCATAAAGTTATGAGTGGAACCACTGTCCACTAGAATGTTAAGCTGTCTTTGTTGGCAAAACCCAATGACTCTCAATGTTCTATACCCTAATGTACCATTAAGTGCATTCAAGGATATGGCACAAGTTTCCACCACTTTATTCTCTTCAGGCAACACCTCTCCATCACTTATCACCTCTGGCTCCTCCTCCTCATATTCTAGCAAAAACAATTGTGCCTTGTTCTTGCATACATGTCCAGGCAAAAATTTCTTATCACAAAGATAACAAAGGCCCTTGGCCCTTTTATCACTTAACTCGGCAGGGGTTAACCTACTCCTCCTAGTTCTATCATTAGGAACTCGTGCCATTGGTAAAGTACTGCTAATTCTAGCCTGGAAAGAGGCAACAAGTGTGGAACCTTGCCTTGGTATCGAAGCAGAATGAGGGTATATAGCATTCTTCATGGCCTTGACCTGTTTGAGATAATTAGATTCTTGCATTCTGGCTATATGGTATTCTTGTGGCAATGAGTAAGGTTTTTGAATCCTCACTGCATCACTCAACTCAGGTTTTAACCCATTTAGAAAGATGCTGATGGCATGGTTAAGATCTAGGTTTAACCTAGTCATGGATCTGTCAAACTCCTCTTGAAATGCAGCTACCCCACTTGTTTGTCTCAATTTCAACAAGTCAGTCATTAGGTCATCATATTTCGCTCCAAACCTATCAGCTAAGGCCATCAAATACTCATCCCATGTAGGAAATGGGAGATGTTATCTACTCCTTAGATAAGCTTGATGCCATTGCAAAGCTATATCATCAAAATAGATAGAAGCCACTGTCACCCTCTGATAAGGCAACACCTCATCCAATGAGAAAAAATGTTCTACCTTATACCACCAGTCCTGAAATCCTTTTCCATTGAATCTAGGAAATTCTACACTAGATAACCTAGTAAGAGCTTGGGTATTGGAAATTTGTGGTAGCGAATGGGATTGAGGGTAGTAATGGCCAGGGTTATGTGGATAAATGGAAGGGTAAGTTTGAGTATAGCGATTCTGAGAAACAAGGGTAAAGTTCAGAAGAGTTGAAGTTGGTACAAAGGTGGTATATGGGGGTAATTAGTGTGATAAATAGGGACTTTGCATAGGTACTGAACTTGGGTTGAAGATAGGTTGAATTTGGGGTTGAGAAGCTTGAATTGAACTTTGAAATTGAGGTAGGGTTCCATGTGAGGTTTGAATTTGACGGGTGTTTGGATTGAATGGAGCTGGGTTATGGTTGAATTGAACATTTAAAGGGGTAGAACTCACTCTTGCAGGTGGAAGGTCTGAAAAATATCAGTAGCTAGAGGTCTCAAAGAAGAATTTCCATGTATACCTGACAAATTGCCCGGTCCTCTCGTCGGCGAGTAGAGCTCTGGTGAGTTTGGGTTGGTCGGAGTTGTTTGCTTGTCGTTCGCCCTTTCTCGTCTGGATTCCATCACATATTTCAACTCCTTGAAGGTGTTCTCATGCACCAATTCAAGTCGATCCTGTCGACTAGCCATCTTATCCAATCGACTGAGAATTTCCCGCAGGTCGTCGGACATGGTGTCGTTCCCACAAAGCCGGAAAATGCTCTGATACCACTATTAAGCGTTATCACAAATAATTTAAGAAAGAAAAACTAATTTGCAGAAAAGAAGAAGATACTCTCATTCATAATGAAAAATGCTCCTGGAGCTGTATGACACTTCATATAGTGGAAACATTCCCTAACAAACTCTGGGGCCCCACCTTCCAACAAAATGGACCACTTTAGGGACTTAACTGCAAATAAATAAAAAAGGACTGAACTGCAAATATCAGAAAGGAAATAACAATATTTAAGTGTCTATTCTCTAATTAAGCAAAGTTGTATAACTACCAACACTACCAACTTGACACCTATTATTCCTTAAGCTAAATTGTAACAGAAAAAAACTAAAGGTTTTATCGATGGAAAGCAGTCAGTATTGATATTCTTTCAATTTATAATTATGCAGAGATCGTGAATAACTTTTTTCATCTGAGTAAATGAAGAAAGGCAATAATCAAGAAATCCTCATAGTATATCTTACTCAATGTGATCTGATCACCATGCAAACAATTACCTTTTGATCAATAATTGATACAAGAGAAAGCCAAATTGTTAACTTCCTCGTTATCTGCTTGGTTTATGTCTCAGTCTTGTAGTTAAGAGCAAAGTGTCACGTCCTTAGTCTTCAACTAAGCGCACATGCGGCACTTGACAACTCGCTCACGTTCTTGTACAACTTTCTCACGATCTTGCTATGCCAAGTCAGCCTAGATTATAACACTCAAGATCGCTAAGGGAATAGTAATTAAGAAAGACAAGATAAATTTGCTAGAAGGAAGCTTTTTATTATAGAAGACTTGATTGATTTTTTCTTGATGGTTTTTACAAATGGATGCCTCTCTATTTATACTACTCACCTAGGGGCTAATGGATAAATAATAATTGTTACAAAAGTCTCTTTATATTTACAAGTAGGTCCTCTCTCTAGAATTCTCAACATGCCTAGAATATTCTAAGGCTTCTCAAGAAAGTCTTCCTAGATATTTTATAAGAATCTAAAGCCTTTCCAAGAAAACTCTCCATGGCTCTAGAATCTTCCCACAAATGCTAGTATCTTTGCCATGTAAGCATCCACATGTCTAAAATAATCTCTTATGTGGCAAGATGACTTGGAAGGTCATCACATCTCCCCCACCTGATGTTGCGATGACCGCGGTGCATTGCTGCAACATAAACTCTCGAATATTGTCTTTAAATTACCACAAGTCTTCATATCGCTTCCATGTGGCCTCCTCCGATGATTGCCCCTTCTAGTGGACCAAAAACGTGGCGGTGGCTTTCTGCCCTTATCTTCGCCTGGCTTGGTAATTAATGATAGCCTCAATCTCCCGATCATGAGAGATGGTAATGGTAATCGGTGCCCGACTCGACTGACCTCGGCTGGGATCATCCTTGTCTTCATGATATGGCTTGAGCACGCTAGCATGGGAGACGGGATGAATCTTAAGATGAGGCAGTAACTCTAACTTATATGAGATATTGCCCACCTTGGCAACGATCCTAAACGGCCCCTCATACTTCCGTACCAAGTTCTGGTGCACGTCCCGTAGTGTTTTAAACTGCCTCGGATTAAACTTTACCAAAACCATGTCCCCAACCTTATAATCTGTGGGACGAAGCTTGCGGTCGGCAAACCTCTTCATCTTCTTTGCTGCCTTTTCCAAGTAGGATTTAGCAGTGTCAAGTTGCTCTTCAAACCCCTTGGCCATATGGTAAGTCCCCAAACTCTTCCCGTCGAATGCTACCGCTGGTGAATGTGGAGTTTGTGGTTGTTGGCCTGTGGCTAGCTCAAATGGTGTCCGGCCTGTGGAATCACTTCGTTACAGGTTATAGGAGAACTGGGCTAGGTCTAAGAGCCTTGCCCATTCCTTCTAATGTGCACTCACATAATGCCTTAAATAGCACTCCAATAAGGCATTGACCCATTCTGTTTGTCCACCCGTTTGCGGGTGGAAACTAGTGGAAAAGTGCAGCTCCGTGCCAAGTATGTCGAACAACTCCCTCCAAAAGTTCCCAGTGAAGCGAGGGTCTCGATCACTGATGATATTCCTTGGTAAGCCCTAATATTTCACCACGTTTTGAAGAATAGCTTGGCAACTTCCTTAGTTGTACATCCTGATGAAGCGGGCATGAAAGTGGCATACTTTAAAAATCTATCCACGACCACCATCAGACTTCGGTATATAGGTGATAAAGTCTCCTATGGACGCTCCGCAACTGGTAGTGGCTCCAAAATTCCTTCGGGCTGCCTTTGCTCAACCTTGTCTTATTGGTACACAAGACAAGTCTGCACATAACACTCTATGTCCTCTCGCACGCGCGGCCAACAGTAGACCAACTCAACTAAGGCTTTAATGCTACATTGACCTATGTGACCGGCCCACAAGGTGTCGTGGCTCTCCTTCATAATATGCTGCCTAATATCTCCAAACTTCGACATGTAGACCCTCCGACCTGTGGTGAGCAATAGGCCATCTTCCACCCAAAAGCGCCTCGTCTTCCCCTAGGTGGCTAACTCTATAAGCTGCTTAGCTACAGGATCATATTGCATGCCTTTCTTTATAGCCTCTCGGATGTCCCAACTTGCTGAAGTGATGGCAGCAAGCTCGACCTTTCTACTCAAGGCATCGGCTACAATGTTACCTTTGCCCGACTTATACTCCAACACATAGTCGAACTCAGCCAAGGAATCTTGACACCTAGCCTGCTTTGGTGTGAGCTTCTTCTGTGTTTGAAAGTAGCTAGTGTCAGTCTTGACCACGAACTTCGACCCCAGCAAATAATGTCTCCATGTGCGAAGACAATGCACAATGGCAGTCATCTCTTTTTCTTGCACTGTGTAACGCTGCTCCGCATTGTTCAACTTGCGGCTCTCGAATGCTATGGGATACCTATCATGCATCAGGACTCCCCCAATGGAAAATTCAGATGCATCTGTATGCACCTCAAACACTTTGCTAAAGTCGGGCAGGGCTAGAACTGGCTCTTCTGTCACGGCTACTTTAAGGTCCTCAAACGCCTTTTGGCAGTGCTCCGTCCAACCACATGATTTGTTCTTCTTTAACAACTCGATTAAAGGTGCTGCCTTGCCTGAATAGCCAATGATAAAACGCCAGTAGTAGTTAACAAGGCCAAGGAAGGATCGCAACTCGGTTACCTTTGTAAGTGCCTCCCGCTCTTGGATAGCCCGTACCTTAGCCTTATCAATGCGTAGCTCGCCATTGCTAATGACATGGCCCAAGAAGTGCATCTTTGATTGTGCAAAATCGCACTTTTCCCTCTTGATGTATAGCTCGTGTAACGGTTCTACTTCTTCCGATTCGTATTTGCACTTGCCTTATGTAAAAAGGAAAGTATCCCGGGAAAGTACGGTTGTCAATCGTACCGGGAAAAAGGAAAAAATATGCTTCTATGTGGATGGTGTTCTAAATGGACATTGTTTTTAGAGTCTCCACCTAACTTATAGGTAAGTTAGGAAAACTAGTTCGAAAGGGTTCATTTAAAACAGCTAAGTTTTAAAAGAAACCAATCTATACGAAAGTCTAGATAAGGGTTCTGGTGATCCCCCGGGGAAGGTGTTAGGCACCCCGGTATAAAGGATCCGTAAAATATGGTTGACCTACAAAGTTCTAATAGTATGCCTTGTAGATATAAATTGTTTTTGATAAAAACTGCATTTATTTTATATTTCTGCAAATGAAGGTTGGTCAGCTATGCAAAAAATACTCATTTTCAAGAGATAAAAATGATAGAGTTTTGCCCAAAATTGGGCATTTTGGGTTTCGGACTAGAACACCTAGGTTAAAACCCGAAGGTGTTAACCTAAGTAGAACACTACGTAAGCCCACTCGAGTTTAGAAAAAGGTTTTTAGTTTAAGTTTTATAAAATCATTTTTGGCATACTATTATTATCCATATTTTAACCACATTTTATCTTTTTAGATTTTTAGTCTTTTTAGTCCAAATTAGTCAAAAATATTTTAAGTCCATTTTGTCCAGATTGTCCATAGGTGCGGTCCCAATTTGTCTCAATGTCCATAAATTTGTCAAGTCATTTTTTGTCCAAAATCATGATTTACATCTAAAAAAAATTCCATTTTTATCCATAAAGTAGTTTCTGCCCAAAATCATTTTTTTACACGTCAATTTTTATCAAAATCAGTTTTTATAACTTAGAAACAATTTTTTGGCAACTCCAAATTCGTGACAATTTTTAAAGGATTCCAATAAACACATTTCATCAAATAAATAATATAAAGTGAGGGAGTTGGGCCTACCAAGCCCAACAGAAATAAAATACAATTAAAATTATGTCCGCTCCAAATGCTTAGCTTGTCCATGGTTGGGGTCGACTCGATCTAATGGAGTTGGTGGGCCTTGATGGACCCACCAATAAATTGGGGAGGTCACAAAAAATAGCTGTACAAAACATTAGTAAATAGCCGAGGTCAATTATTTAATTTACAAAGCCAAAAAATGAATTACAATGCTTTCAAGCCCATAATTATCATACTCATAAATAAAAGGACAGTTTATGCGAAAATGCCCAGCAGCAGCAAACTGCTAAAATTATAGTAGCCCAGAATCACCTATATTCAACAGATTAACTCCTCATTTTTTTTAAAATCTTTTGACAGCAATCTAGGTGTTAAAAAAGACATTCAAGCAAAACAAACAAGTTTTATTGATCAAAACGTTCCTCATAATCAAATTAAGGCAAACAGTTCAAGTGAAAATAGAAGGTGCAAGCTACAAATCTTAACAAGACTCAAAAACAGGCTACTTGGTTTTTCGGAAACCCACTCAAAGCTTCCAAACAAGACTCCATCATTCATTTTGAAAGAAAACTTTTACTAATATATTTTTAGAACCTAAGACTATCATATTTTTCTAAAAAAAATGATTTGCACTGCTAAGTGCACTTTAAAACAATCAATATTCAATCAGATGATAAAAGAAGGTCAGCTTATCAACACTCAAGATTAAAACAAACTAGGGAAAGCACATTTTGAGACTTATAGATATATTAACTCAACAAACAAACAACCTCTATCCTATAATCTACTCAACCAATTTCTTAATTATTAAAATAGTCAAACAGGATTAAAAAAAAAATGCATAAAATTGCCATGGACTAGTGACAGATTCACAAGAACTAATTGTATCATAGAAAAAACTAACAAAAATGATTAAAATATATTTAAATCTATCAGTGTCAATAAAACAGTGTCAAAGCTCCAACATAAACTTTTCTTTTTCTCATTTTTATCAAACTTAGCTAACCCAAGATCACTAACATCATCTAAATCAAGCTTTTAATTCATTTTTACAGTTTCAAATGACATCAAACTCACATAATATCCACTTAATCATCAAAACAGGACTAAGTTAGCAAATAATTATTTTTAACTAACACAAGCATCATAATAGATATATAATCATAACTAGAATGAAATAAAGGATAGACTAAGAGCCCGTTTGGATTGGCTTACAGCTTAAAGCTGTTTGCAGCTTATAAGCTGAAAAAAATAAGTTGGGGTAGTCCAACTTATTTTTTTTGGCTTATAAGTTGTTTTCAGCTTATAAGCTGCTTTAGATAAATTAAGTCAAATAGGTTTAATTATTTTTTTGAGCTTATTTTAAGCATAAAATGACTTTAAGCTGGCCAACCAAACACTCAAAAAAGCTGAAAACAGCTTATAAGCCAACTTATAAGCCAATCCAAACGGGCTCTAAGAGATTACCTTTTAATGGGGCAACTTAAAGATCAAAAGGAAGGATTGAATTCACCAAATTCAAGCACCAACACTTCGCAAATCTTTGAAAACCCCTTTGTTTTTTTAAATTTTTGGATGATATCCGTATTCTTATATATATATATATATTTCATTTATATTTTTTGTAGTGTATTTTGAGTAAAAGTCTGTATAGGCTATAAGTTTTTGAATATATAAATCAAACCATATTTTTTTTGTGCTAATTTTCAAACTCCCTCTTTTTTTTCCTCTACTCCCCACTTTTTTTTTTTTTTTTTTAAATGTCAATAGCCATTCTATTTATAGGCAAACAAATTTAGAATCCTAGGGACAAAAATAGGCCATTTGGCCGTGGGATCCCCCCCCCCCCCCCCCCCCCCCCCTAAAAAAAAACCCTTAATTTTCAAAAGTCCTTATCCATAATTTCAAAAATCAAATAAGATAAAAATCCAACTTACAAATTTGTACCCTAATTAGAATAAGACAAAAGAATTTCAACAAATTTGTACTACGATAGTACACATGACCGTACCTTTTCCCCCCAAATCCCTTAATTTCCAGAAGACCTTATCCATAATTTCAAAAATCAAATAAGACAAAAAATTCAAATAACAATTTTTTACCCTAATTAGAATAAGACAAAAGAATTTCAACAAATTCGTACTAGGATAGTACCCAACAGAGGTACAAATGAACCAAATTGTACCATACAAGATAGAAAATGATCCTTCTTTCTAATTTAATCAGTATAAACTATATATTATAAATATACATATTGATAAGTACAACAATTATTTAGGCTAATTAAAAATTCAAACTCGCAAAGTTAAAATATTAGCTTTAAAACAAGCCCAATATTGACATAGTTCCGAGTAATATTTTAAATATGAAAAAATGCGGTAAAAATGAGCCATAATTTATACATCGTTTAAATTAATAATGTTTCCGGACTAGACGGAGCGGGATGAAAGTAAATAACTTGTATTTCTTGTAATTGTCATTTTTGTTCTTCAGGAAATAATAATTAAACGTCATTTTTGCAATTTTCTTGGGATTTTTAAAATTTTAATTTTTGAAGGGTGCATCCTTACTTCGTCTTTGGCTTGGGAAATTTGAAAATTAAAATTCACATTTTATGAGGTGAAAATTATGTGTTTACAGCTGCCCCTTCGGAGTTCGAGGATGACAAAGCCATCCTTGAAGATGAATTTTGACAAACCTAATTTTTACCGAATAATAGAAACTACATCATTCTTGTAGTTCTGACTCTAAGAGGACTAAAAATAAGGAATTTTTTAAATTATCTCGAGATGTCCAGGGATAACCATAGGAATATGGAAAGCCTCGAAATTTGAGTAGCCTACATATCCCTAGTTTTGAGAATTAGGTCAATTGTAGTTCGACTCGATAGCCCGAAAAGGAATATGTGGCAATCCCTTTTACTTTTTTTGGTAAAAATCCGACCGGAGACGGTTTTTGAAGGATTTTTAGAGTTTAGTTGCTTGAAGTGATGTTTCAATCCTGGTGTAGAAAGCTTGACTCTCATACACGGTTTTTGATCAGTTGCCCAAGAAGAGTTCCACGTTTGCTCCGCACGTCTCGAGTCTGGCTCTTTTGCTCCCATCTTGGTAGCTTTTAGCCATCCCCAAATGCTGAGTCCTGCGTGTTAGTGATTCGAAATTTTTATCTTTATCGTAAATGTCGTACCTGTGCGGCATTTTTGCCAATTTTCTTAAAGGGTTAACTTTGTCAGTTTCTGTCATTTATTCGGCTCCTGGCGAACACTCATCCATCTTTTTTTTCCCTATAAGTGTGTGTTTTTGTGTGTATATATTTTGGAAATAATTTTGACTAATTTGGATAATAATCCCGATACTTCAGTTGGCTCTTTTCTCGTCATTTTCAGATGTTTTCATTGTTTTTTCAATGATAACTTCCGTTGGGATCTAGGTTGGGCTATACCACATTCTTGTGAAACCTTCACACCCCAATCCGATTTTCGTTTTCATAAGCAGGATGCTATTAATGAAGACCATGTTTCCAAGTGCGGGGTCATGTTTGTTTCCTACGACATCCGCTACCCCTGAAAATTTAGGGATCACATCATTTTCACACACTGCGGTGACTATCGCAAATCTGGTGTCGACTACATTGTTATTGTAACACCTCGTAAAATCTGTACTAAACCATATTAATGACTCAGGAGGTTAGAGACCCAAGAAGGAGAATGTTGGAATCGAAAATATGTTTCAGTTTAGAAAACCCAGCATTATTCAACAAGGGATGGATCGTAACGTGTGTTAGGGACTGTCGTTCATACCGTAACGGGTGTGGCTTGAAAAATCACCATCTCGTAACTTGAACCAAAGGATAGTTCATTGTTATGGACCATAACACGTGTTATGGCCCGTAACAGGTAGCCGTAACCCAACCTAAAAAATCAAACCCTCATTGGAAATTTTACAGACGTTAAGGTCCAGTGTTACGGATCGTAACGCGATCTGTGACAGTTCCTCGATTGAGACAATTACGGTCCGTAACAGTGCTGCGACTGAGACAATTAAAAGACGGGAATTGAGTTTTATTTCATAAGTCTCATTCCTCTCAAGTCCTAACACGAAAGTTCTCTACTCTCAACTTCTCCAAGCATCAAGGTAAGCTCCTTAAGACCATCCTAAATGAATTCCATCAATTTCCCATGAATTCTAAGTAGGAATTTCATGTTCTTAACATAGGGTTTTAAAGAAAACCCAATTATAAGGATTCAAGACTAGGCTTTGGGATTCTTATTCAAAGTTCAGATTTTAATTACAAGGTCGGAGTGTTACCAAGTATGTAGGGTTACTATCTACGTGTGGGAACATCATTATTCTTTCCCACACCTCTTCTTTCATAAATTATAAAGTTATATGAAAATTAGGGTTTTGACTATGGTCATAGTAACCCTAGGCCCATGTCCCATGATTATAATATGTATGAAATTGTTAGTAATTCTTCATTGAAGTTCTTGATAATTCCTTACAGCTATTGAGAAACTGTCCTAGTCTATGAAAAACACATGCTTTGCGTCCTATGGATTCTTACATGCAATTTATGACTATTATGATATTTTCAAGAAATATACTACATGTTTTACAAGTTTTCATGCAATTATATTATATAATTACTCTCATACCATGATACAAGATACATACATGGTAAATACAAGTCATGCTTTCATGAAATCATGTTTACAAGGTATGTCACGAAGATCAAGGGCTTCTTAGCCAACTATATCATGTTCATGTTTTTGGGAGTTGCGCCAATTTCCAAGAAAGCTCAGATAGCCTGAAACTACATAGTCACCGTAGAATAAGGATTGATCTGCCCAGTTAGGACAATTCCTTAATTTTTCACTAAATGGATCCATCAGGCACGTTACACCTTATACCCTGGCAAGGTACGGGGGCTCTGCTGGTCCGGCGAGGTACCAGACTCCACGTACCCACGTGGTGATATCATGTTGTCAGTTTATGAAATGCTCTCCCTACTTATCATGTTTTACTCACACACACACTATATATATATATATATATATATATATATATATATATATATATATATATATATATATTTGCTCATGCTCATGTCTAGGTTTTCAGTTTCACTTCATATCATGTTATTCCATATTCCATGTTATTTCTTTCAGTTGCTTGACATACCAGTACATTCAATGTGCTGACGTCCCTTTTTTATTGACCGGGGACCTGCATTTCACGATGCAGGTACTGATTTATAGGATGACACATCTACTTAGTAGGACTTCGCACTTATCAGCTTTTGGGTAAGCCGCATCTCTTCTGGGGTTTAGACATTTATTCCCAAACAACAACATTTCGCAAATTTTGGTTGCTCCAATAGCACACTACATGTCAAATAACATACTTTTATAACAGTCATCACTAATATCCAATTAAATTCTCAGCTAAAAAAGTTTAGTAAACATATCAAGCAGAGTTAGAGTGGAATTTAAACTTTGACAATATGTAAAATTTGAGTGTTTAGATTAAATAGTAATGTTAGACAAGAACAGTTAACTAATTCGAAGATGTTGGTTAATCTTGGTTCTGCATTGTAACATACAAGCTGGTGTGTAAGTATTTCTTATTTCTGTTTAAATGTTAGCAGAAAATTGTTGAATATATCAAAGTTAAGTGATGTCTACTTTTATCTGAACATGTATTGGCAGTTTTTGCTTTGTTATTCATTTATAATTGAAAAATAGTATCTTGATGATTTATATTACTCTGGCATTTTCATCTACTGCATGTTTATATTTCTTCGGTTGTCTTTCAATAGATATGACTCAACTTCTTCTCCCACCTGGAGTACATAGGACACATGGTTAGTTAGAAAAATTAATTCCTTAACAGTTTTATAAATTTACCGTTCTACCTCATACTTATTTACGAAGCGGTAACTTAGAATCCTAGTTATTTCATCAAAAGTTTAAATAAACATAAATGTTGGATATAAATGGTTTACCTGATTGTCTATTCGAGAGATGTAGTTGAAGGTTAATGACTGGAGGCTGCATTTCACTGAGATTAAATTCTTCTCCATAGTGCTTCGGGCGCAGACACCCAACGTGCATCTTGAAAGGTTTGAATTTCATCAATGGCTTTTCCCATCATCTGATTCAATATAAACGGTACACTTATCATGTCCTTTATATATATACTTGTAGAGATACTTTATTGCTTTCACTCTCGAGCAAGACTCTACATTGATGTGACAATTATATCGAGTTAGTAAATAAGGATTATATGGAACAACCTACTGATTATTCATTCTCATGCCACAGACATTTTCGGTCTGTCTATCATTTCTTCTCTTATAAATAGGATATCCATCCTTTCCTTGTATTGATTTATTACCAAATGGTCTAGCATAGTGACTTTTGCGTTGACCATCCTTCATGCATGAATTTGTTGGATGATGTTTTCCACATGGACTGTGCATCATATGCTTGACAACAAATTTATGCAAGAGCGAAAATTCTTCCTTATCAGGAAGTTTGGTGGAAATAAACTTGTCGTATTGGTCTAGTGATGTTATCTTGTATCCTTGTTCAAGTGTCAATAAAAGGTGTATGTGCGGTAAACCTCTTTTCTAGAACTCAATCACATAGACATGTGTCGCAATAGGACCAAATATTTTCTTCTTGAAAATCTGGTCTTTTAAATCTTGCAACTTCGCTCTAAAAACTCTAGTCACTAATTCAGGTCTGTCTCGAGGTAGTTGTCCTTCGAGCAAGTTTTTTTGGATCTCCTCCTAATTGGTATTACATGTCATTGTGATAAACAGATCTGGTTTTCCATAACGTTGATCCAAAGCCATTGCATCCATATATCTACGTCGTATATCTCTAGGGCCTCCAACAGACGATGCAGGAAGTATTACTCTCTGACCAACTTTAGCTCCTCTACTTTCTCCAGCCATTATACTATCAACTATACCTTGCAATATTTCCCTTCTAAAATTTGCTTGCTCCACTCTAAAATATTCAAGTCGTGTTGTTTCTAGCTTGATGTACATGTCAACCTTAAATTGTTGGAATAATCGTCCCCACAGTAGTATCATCGTATCTTCTCCTTTGCGTAGTTGTAGTTTATAGCAATAGTACTCCCCACAAGACACACAACGTTTACCTTCACTATGTACACCTATAAAACAGATTCATATAAATTGATATGTGCAAGTTTTAATAACCAAATCTAAAGTGCCATGTAATTTCGTTTCAAAACTTTACCTTGCTCCTCATTTTCATACACCTCATCAGCTAACGTGAATGTTGTGATATTTTGGTTGAGGCTTGCAACATCAGTTCTATTTGAACCTTGTTTTGATTTACATTGTTTTCATATTCCTTGGTGCCATCCTGCTTTGCCATTTGGAAAAAGCAAAGGATACTGGAGTGGGTCATAACAACCGTAATAATGCTTAACTCTATGTTTATTGCCCGATTGCTCGTGAACTATAATCTCTCGATCAAATGGTACATTGAGGTGTTGGGTTCATCCCATAATTTGAGGAAGGAAACATTTCCCTCATTTTAAGGAAGAAAAAAAGGAAGAAAACATTTCCCTTGTTTTGAGGAAGAAAACATATTCCTTGTTTTAAGGAAGAAAACATCTTCCTTGTATTTGGCAAATTGTCAAGTGCTTGCTTGAGTCACAAATGACATCAATAGGTTCATTTCATCCCTATAAATAGGGAAACCTTCTATCATTTGTAGGATCACCAAGAGCAAGAGAGAAAAACAGTAAGGAAAACACTTGAGTGAGATATAGGTATTCAGTTTAGGATTGGTTTTTTGTAATAGTTGAGTGTGAGAGTTGCTCCTCCTATTGTAATTCTGTTCCGGTTATGAATAGAAGGCTTTTCCAATCCTAATAAGTGGTATCAAGAGCTTGGTTAATCTTCCAGGCCAATCTTTTAAAGTTTCGTAAAATTTTCAGTCAAAATATTTTTGTCCCAAAATTGTGCTCTGAGTATACCATTAGAAAGATCTCGTTCCGAGGATTCCGAATATATATTTTTCGGAATTTTTCGACCACCGGAAGGCCTCCAAAAGTCCAGTCAAAGTTTCTCTGTCCACCATCGCCACCGCCGCTCCGCCACCTTCCGGCCACCAGCTCGCCGGAGAAGACGACCGGAGAAACCCGATACGACCAACCCGTTTTGTCCAGACCAACCCGTTTGACCAGAACCAGATCTGGTCAAAGTCCAATTGCCACATCATCCTTTTGTTGACTTTTTCAACCAGCCAGTGGTTAAACCGGCCCAGTTCGGTTTGAATTAGTGCAGCCCGGTTCCCTCTGTTTTTGTCCGGTTTTCAGATTGGTCAGACCGGTTCCCTAGGTTTTCGACCATTCCGAATTCAACCGTGAGTCCCGTTTTGCCTGATTCTGCTTCCACAGTCCAGTACAAGCAGATTAGGTGCACTTTATCATGGAGAAATCATCATCGGGTACCATGATTCCGCTAACATCCTCAAATTATAACATGTGGAAACCTCGTATGGAGGACTTGTTAAATTTGAAGGATTTAGCCGAGCCGCTCGAAAATAAAGGTGCCAAACCCGACAAGAAGACAAACGAAGAATGGGCAAGAATGAATAGGAAAACGGTCGCACAAATTCGACAGTGGATTGACGATAGTGTATTCCATCATGTCGCGCAGGAAACGAGTGCTTACAAACTTTGGGAAAAGCTTGGGAGCATGTACCAAGCAAAAACGACTCGAAATAAAACATTGTTGATGAGGCGATTGGTAAATCACAAGCTACGTAGCGGTACCTCTGTCACAGAACACACAAGTCAGTTCCAAGATCTCGTGAACCAGCTAAGTGCAGCCGAATGGGTTCTCAAAGATGAGGAGCAAGCAATCTTGCTCCTAAGTTCTCTTCCTGATAGCTGGGAGACTCTTGTCGTCACTCTCAGTAAGTCCGCCCCCAATGGTAAGGTGACCATACAGATGGTCACAGACGCCTTAATAAACGAGGAATCGCGAAGAAAAGAAGCCGGGGTAGATCAATCATATGCCCTTGTTTCTGAAAATAATGGACGCAACGGAGGTAGAAGTGGAGGTAGAGGAAGAGGCCGAGGCAAAGGTAGAGGTCGAGGTCAAAGTAGAGGAAGATCTCAAGTTCGAGGGAGATCACGAGAGCGGGGAAAGTCCGTCGATACCAACACTTGGTTCGAGGGCTATTGTAACTATTGTGGCAACTATGGCCACAAGAAGGTGGAGTGTCGAAAGCTTAAACGGGAGCAGCCTCAAACTAACCAGAGTTCGAGCAAGGAAGATGGTGAGACCATGGTCACCGTGTCACCAGACATTGCACTTGTTACATGCGTAGAGGAAGCATGCCTACACGTGGGCACAAATGATATTGAGTGGGTGATTGATACTGCTACATCATTCCATGCCACTTCACACCGGGATTTGTTCAGTACTTATAAATCTGGAGACCACGGCGTTGTGAAGATGGGCAACACCAGTTTCTCGAGCATTGTTGGCATTGGTGATGTGCACATAAAAACCAGCAATGGAAGCTCATTTGTGTTAAAAGAGGTTCGTCATGTTCTGGATCTGAGATTGAATCTGATCTCAGGAGTAGTTCTAGATCGACAGGGGTATGGAAATCTATTCAAGGATGGTACGTGGAAGCTGTCCAAAGGCTCTATGGTTATTGCTAGAGGACATATTTGTGGTACTCTTTACAAAACCAATGTAAAGTTGTATCGACCGAGTCTCAATGCAGTTGAAGAAGAGACATCGCCAAACTTGTGGCATAGACGATTGGGCCACATCAGTCTGAAGGGATTGACGACTCTTGCAAAGAAAGAAGCCATCTCAATAAATAAAGACGTAACTTTGGATCCCTGTGATCACTGTTTATTCGGGAAACAACATAGAGTTTCTTTCAGTTCCACCAGAAAGAATCGTTCCGAGTTGTTGAGCCTTGTCCACTCTGATGTGTGTGGACCCATTGAAGAAGAATCTCTTGGTGGTAGCAAATACTTCGTGACATTCATCGACGACGCATCACGGAAGGTTTGGGATTATTGTCTCAAATCGAAGGATCAAGTATTCGATCGTTTCAAGACATTCCATGCTATGGTAGAAAGGGAGACTGGAAAGAAGCTGAAATGCCTCCGATCCGACAATGGAGGCGAGTACACTTCCCGGGAGTTTTTGCATATTGTGCTGAACATGGGATCAGACATGAGAAAACGGTGCCACGAACACCACAACATAACGGTGTAGCTGAAAGAATGAACCGTACTATTGTTGAGAAAGTCCGATGCATGCTCAGTATGGCTAAACTGCCAAAGCCATTCTGGGGCGAAGCTGTTCTGACAGCTTGTTATCTTATAAACAGGTCACCTTCAGTCCCATTGAAATTTGAAGTTCCAGAAAAGATATGGTCTGGGAAAGATATTTCATATTCTCACTTGAAAGTGTTCGGGTGCAAGGCATTTGTGCGTGTATCCAAGGAGTTGAGGCAGAAGCTTGATCTTAGATCAGCTCAATGTATCTTTATCGGCTATGGAGATCAAGAGTTCGGATACAGGCTATAGGATCCCGAAATGAAGAAAGTGATTCGAAGTAGAGATGTCGTGTTCCATGAAAACCAGTTTCATGAGTGTGCTCTAACAGTCAATAAGCAACGAAGTTATCATGCTCCAAATGATGTCCCTGAATCACCACACATTCCTCTCAACAACGAGGAACTTCATGATAATGTCCATGATGAACAAGAAAACATTGATCCGACAGATGTTGATGATGATCAAAACGAAGAAATTCTTGAGCAGGGGGAGCCTTCACCCCAAGACGCAACTGGAAATAATCAAGTTCGACGCTCTCCACGAGGGTTAATCCCTCAAATGTCATACTCGCCAACAGAATGGATCCTTCTTACTAGCGAGGGGGAGCCAGAGAGCTTTCAAGAAGCTCAATCTCATCGTGAAAAATCCAATTGGCGATAGGCCATGGAGGAAGAAATGAATTCTTTACAAAAGAATCAAACATATGAGTTGGTGAAACTTCCTCCGAGAAAGAAGGCCTTGAAGAACAAATGGGTCTTCAAGCTCAAGAAAGATGCTAGCGGAAATATCGTGAAGTACAAGGCAAGGCTTGTAGTCAAAAGTTTCCAAAAGAAGAAAGGAATCGACTTTGATGAGATTTTTTCGCCGGTTGTGAAGATGATGTCTATCCGAGTGGTTCTCGGATTGGTGGCAAGTATGGATCTTGAACTTGAGCAGATGGACGTGAAAACAGCTTTTCTGCATGGTGATTTGGAGGAAGAAATATACATGGAGCAGCCCGATGGTTTCCGAATCCCAAAGAAAGAGCATCTCGTTTGCAAGTTAAGGAAGAGTCTCTACGGTCTCAAACAAGCCCCAAGGCAATGGTACAAAAATTTCGACTCATTCATGCTGAAACATCAATACAAAAGAACAACTGCAGATCATTGTGTGTACTTGAAGAAGTTCCCCGATGGAAAATTTATCATCCTTCTGCTCTATATGGATGATATGTTGATAGTAGGCCAGGATGCAACTATGATCAACAACTTGAAGAAAGATTTGTCTAAGTTCTTTGATATGAAAGACTTAGGCCCTGCACAACATATCTTGGGCATGAAAATCATTCGTGATCGAAAGGCAAAGAAGTTGTTCTTGTCACAAGAGGAATACGTTGAACGCATGATCAAAAGGTTCAACATGAAAAATACCAAGCCTGTTGGTACTCCACTAGCAAATCACTTCAAGTTGAGCAAGGAAAGTTGTCCTTCTTCCGAAAAAGAAAAGAAGAAGATGAAAGTAGTGCCCTACTCTTCAGCAGTTGGAAGTTTAATGTATGCAATGGTGTGCACAAGGCCAGACATTGCTCATGCTGTCGGTGTTGTGAGCAGATACTTATCAAATCCAGGAAGAATACATTGGGAAGCTGTCAAGTGGATACTACGGTACCTGAAGGGTACATCCAGACTATGTTTGTGCTATGGGGGAGCTAAGCCGATTTTGGAAGGTTACACTGATGCTGACATGGCAGGAGATTATGATAGCAGGAAATCAACTTCGAGTTATATATTCACATTTGCAGGGGGAGCTGTGTCATGGCAATCCAAGTTACAAAAGTGTGTAGCACTATCAACCACAGAAGCCGAATACATTGCCGCAGTTGAAGCTGGGAAGGAGCTTATGTGGCTGAAACGTTTCCTTCAAGAACTGGGTTTCCGACAAGAAGAATACACAGTTCATTGTGATAGTCAAAGTGCTATGGATCTCAGCAAAAACTCGAGGTACCACTCACGCACAAAACATATTGATGTTTGATATCACTGGCTCAGAGAAGCAGTCGAGCAACATGAACTGAAGCTCTCCAAGATCAACACAAACGACAATCCTGCAGACATGCTGACCAAGGTGGTACTGAGAGACAAATTCGAATTGTGCAAAGAACTTGTCGGCATACACTCAAACTAAAAGCCAGTGTACCCTCCTTCAGGTGTATGGGACTGGAGGGGGAGATTTGTTGGGTCCATCCCATAATTTGAGGAAGGAAACATTTCCCTCATTTTAAGGAAGAAAACAAGGAAGAAAACATTTCCCTTGTTTTGAGGAAGAAAACATATTCCTTGTTTTAAGGAAGAAAGCATCTTCCTTGTATTTGGCAAATTGTCAAGTGCTTGCTTGAGTCACAAATGACATCAATAGGTTCATTTCATCCCTATAAATAGGGAAGCCTTCTATCATTTGTAGGATCACCAAAAGCAAGAGAGAAAAAACAGTAAGGAAAACACTTGAGTGAGATATAGGTATTCAGTTTAGGATTGTTTTTTTGTAATAGTTGAGTGTGAGAGTTGTTCTTCCTATTGTAATTCTGTTCCGGTTATGAATAGAAGACTTTTCCAATCCTAACATGAGGTTGTTGCCATCCATCCAAATTGCAGCAACTTGATCTACTGATGGTTTGTTGTAGACACGTTGATCTAGTTTAGCATTGGTAGCAATTCGAATCTATAAGTCTCAAAAGCTCGAATGATCCTTTAGCTGGCGAAAGAATCGTGCATAAGGATTTGCATCCATAATCTGTCTAATTTTTTCCACAACTTCTTTAGATAAATCTGCATCTTGGACTTCTGAAATCCTATTGCGTAACTCATTTTCTGTGTCAAAAAAAGTATAACTGAAAGTAAGGGGGAGTATCATCACGTGGGAGAAATGATGGGAGATCGTGATAAATTTGGCCTTGTGCTTTAGAGGTGTAAACTCCTTGTCGTGAAGATGCCAATTGTTTGTCAAGTGTAACATCAAAAGACGTAAATGCAAATATGCAATTATATGCTCTAATGTGTCTGCGAATTTTTTTCTTCTTCTTCTGATTCAGCAACAAATAACTCGTATAATTGAGTTGGAACTTCAGTATTCACCAATTTGATTGATCCGTCGTCGCAACAAAATGTTAGGAGTTTCATGTTGAAACCTCATAGCGTGACAATGAATGCATTCAGGAACATTTTCCAACTTATGAATACACGAAATTGATGGTTCGTAGGCAATTTCACCTAAATTAATGTAGTCAAATGTTATAAATCTTTAGAAATAATAATTCTCGCACAAGTAGGATGTAAGTAATTTCAGTTGAATATTTATTACTATATATTACCTTCAATTTCACACTCTTTTGATACAGCCTTCAGGAACCAATTTATTCTGCGTTGTTTATTGGTCTTCTTTCATTGATATCATTGTCTTCCATGGATTGAATGGTTTTGCTAGCTGTAGAGAGAAATAAACACAATTTATTGGTGTTTTTTTTTTGTTTGTGGATAATGCTAACATACTATTTATTGGTTTTATTGTGTCTTTTCTTTTGTTTAGGTTGTTTATGAAAGAATTGATTACGATGAAAGTCATTTAGTGGACATCATTATGGCTACTCGAGGATAACTTTGAAGAGATTAGCAGATTTATTGTGTCTATAAATTCAGGTTGGATTCATGATTCATAATTATACATCACATCTGCGGCAAGATAAATTTTCTTTAGAACGATTCTCTATTGCAAAGTTAGGGATTTAACCTTTTTTCCAAGTAGCGCTGTCAAAACATAATTTAAATGTATACTGAGGCTGCAAGAGCTTGAATGGTGGGTATTAATTGAAATACAATATTGATATGGTAATATGATTTTTAAATCCTAATTAATACTTATGATCAGAAAAGCAGAACATCAGGTATAACAGATGTATTTCAAGCAGTTAATAATCATTTTACTCAAAGAAAAGGACAATACACTTAATTGTTCTGTCCTACAACAAAATTACATGAAAAAAAAAAAAAAAAAAAAAAAGCATAATATTAGCTTACAACTCTAGTTTTAACTTTTATATGCTTGCTACTATACCCCAATTGGAACAACAATGTAGACAGATTGTCATGGTAAAAGGCAATGTCTTCAAGGGCACTGTTTTGGTTCAATGTGCACAAAATGACCTGGTAATGGCTGTTTTTAGCTTGATGCGCATGTCAACCATAAATTATTGGAATAATCGTCCGCACAATAGTATTATCGTATAAGTTTACTGATAGAAAAGGATAAAGAAGTGAAGATTGGGGATATCATAGATGCTTCGTTTGATGAAAGCAAGGTAGATCCGTGGAGTAATTTGACATTACTGTGGATAACAAAATTTTATTAATTTTAAATTCACAAGAAATGCGAATTATATTCAAAATATATTAGTCCAAATAAATGAATGTTGTGAGCTAATATAGTTGGATTTATTATATAAATCCAACAAATATGGATTTAATTAAAACAATCCAAATGCATTGGGCTAGCCCATTTAATTGAGCTACAAATGACGAGCCCACTTTGACAAGCCCAATATGTCATCTCATCCTAGAGGCCCAAATCGGCACCACGTGTCAAATGACGTGGCACGCCAAGTCAAACAAAGAAGCCAATAGGATCGTGCCACGTGCCAAAATGATGCAGCATGCCCAGTCAAATCAAAGGCCAATGAAGATGCGCCATGTGTACAAGTGACATGTTCCGGCCAATCAAATATCGACATGTCAGCTTAAATCTGATTGGTCGAAAGAAGCCTGTCCTTATCACAACTCCTCCATCCTACAACTATAAATAGGAGTCTCATAATTCAGAAAAAGGACAGAAGTTCTAACAAGAAGCAAGGGAGAGCTCGTGAATCAAACGCTGCGGATTTCTCTACAAGCTAAAAGCATTCAAGTATTTCTCTAGAAGTTCTAGAGATCCAGACGAAGATTCAAGATCAAGCTTCAAGCCCTTGAATCCAAGTACAAGCTCAAGATCAAGACCACCAGATTCAAGATCAAGCTCAAAAGCCCTTGAATTCAAGTACAAGTCAAGATCAAATCCATCAAGTTCAAGAATAAGCTCAAAAGCCCTTGAAATTATTGTTGAAAAGACGAATCAGAGGAATCATAGAGATTGTAACAATCATATTCTGAAATCAAATACAAAGATTGTTGCGATATTTTCCTGTCTCGATTATTATTTTCTCGACGCGAATTTTATTGTCTACAAATTCTGGCACGCCCAGTGGGACAATCTCTACCTCTCATCTCAACTTTTCAATCATCAAAGTTTAACAACATCGAGATGACTTCAGAGAAGATCAACTCCAAATCAGTTTCCTCCAAGGTTGCTAGCTCCAAGTTCTCTGCTGATGTGGAAAGCATCCTCGACATTACCTTTGGTAGCATTGGACCAGTTACGAGGAACAAAACAAGCATGTTGGGACAACAAGCACTCCAAGTCTCATCCGTAACAACTCCTGTTTTTGGATCTTCATCTCCAAAAGGAGCGAGATCCTCTACTGATGCATCAGAGGAAGGAAGCAGCATTGCTAAAAAGATTAAGAAGACTCTCGCTCTACTTGATCTCTCTGGATCCAAGAACTCTGCTATGAAGGAAGATGATGATACTTCAAGTGACGGATCCTCTCCACTCACACCACATGAAGTAGGCCAGTCAAAGATCAACTTATGCGATAATCCATGCTATTCTCCAACATCCCCAACAATCATGCAAGCAATGGTAACTAACGCTTCGTCAATGGAGGAGACACTGGCAAATTTGGCAAAAGTGATTGATGGCTTGGCCAAGCATGTGCAAAATCAAGACGCTCGGATTGAGAAGTTGATGGACAAGATGGATGGATTAATGGAAGGAGAATCAAGCCACGCACCTGGGAAGGGTCCAGAAGTACAAGAGACTGAACCTCATACAAAGCAAGTACCACCTACCAAGGAAATTCCTATTTCTTCTGAAGGGATGATTCCGCTTGACCGACTAAAGGAGTTCATCGAAGGGACTATTAAGGATAAGTACAAAGTTGCTGCCAAGTCTTCGTTTACTTACGGAAAGCCGTACACTACAAGAATTGATAGCTTCAAGATGCCCGCCGGTTATCAACCTCCTAAATTTCAACAATTTGAAGGCAAGGGAAATCCAAAGCAACATGTTGCACATTTTGTTGAAACATGTAACAACGCTGGGACTTATGGAGACTATCTTGTCAAGCAGTTCGTCCGCTCTCTCAAGGGGAATGCCTTTGACTGGTACACTGATCTCGAGCCTAATTCTATCGATAGTTGGGAGCAACTAGAGTAGGAGTTCCTCAATCGCTTTTATAGTACAAGGCGTACCGTGAGCATGGTCGAGCTTACTAGCACTCGCTAGAGGAAGGGCGAACCAGTTATCGATTTCATCAACCGATGGAGAAATGCGAGTCTAAACTGCAAAGATAGGCTCAGCGAAGCTTCTGCGATAGAGATGTGTATCCAAGGAATACATTGGGGGCTTTACTACATATTGCAAGGAATTAAGCCAAGGTCTTTTGAAGAACTAGCTACTCGTGCTCATGACATGGAGTTGAGCATGCCTTCCACTGGGAACGAAGTAATGCTTGTCTACGACCCTCGCAAAGGAAAGGACAAGCGAGAAACCCAAGAAATGGAGCAAGTTCATCCCCAAGAGTGATAATAAAGAATCCATGAACGTCAACGCCTCGCCTGTAAAGTTTACTACGAAGGTGAACAAGAAGCAGAGTATGAAAGCAACTTCCTTCCAAGACAATAAAAGCCGAAAGTCTACCTTGAAGGAGATGCAAGAAAGAGAATACCCCTTCCTGGATTCTGATGTCCCTAAAATTTTTGATGAACTACTTGAGCTGAAGCTCATTGAGTTACTAGAGATGAAGCGGCCCAATGAAGCTGGAAGAACAAACGACCCGAACTATTGCAAGTATCATCGACTTGTGGGTCACCCTCTTGAGAAGTGCTTTGTCTTCAAGGACAAAGTATGCAGTTGGCTAATGAAAACAAGATTCTGCTTGATGATGAGAAGGCAAGTTCGAATCAAGTCTCTATCACCTTTGGCTCTTTCGATCCGGTCCATATATACAACTTTGAAGAACATGAGGGAGGACCATTGGAGGAAAATAGAACCCAAGTTGATGAAGCCAATGATGAAGGTTGGATTCTAGTGACTAGGCGGAGATGCTGTAAAACAAGTCCACGAAAAGAATCATCTAAACAACCAACAAGGAAAAGGATGGTTAGAAGACCAAGGAAGCAGAAATCAGTTGAGCGTCCGAGGAAAGCAAAAGTGGAGGAGAACTACCACCAAGAACCACGACGTCCTGTGACTTTGGGGGAATTCCTACCAAGCTGGTTCCACAATAAGACTGCTCGAGACAGCATTGAGGCATCATGCTTCAATACTGATAAAGAGGAAGCAAATGATGAAAACCTATTAATATTGTCTCTGTCATCATCTGAAAAGCCTGTTGAATCTTCTTCGAAAGAGGTACACACATGTGATACAAGAATCACATTCACAGATGACGATCTTCTACTTGGTGAAACACTACATAATCGTCCATTGTATATGGTGGGTTATGCCCTCGAGAAGAGGATAAACAGAATATTGATAGATGATGGATCTGGAGTTAACATTCTTCCTATTCGTACAATGAAGGAACTTGGCATCACAACTGAAGAACTTTCTGAAAGCCGCTTGATGATACAAGGATTCCATCAAGGGGGGCAACGAGCCATAGGTGCTGTCAAAGTAGATATCACCATCGAAGATTTGCGATCAAGTGCATGGATGCATGTCATAGACGCGAAGACTTCGTATAATATGTTGCTTGGCAGGCCATGGATACACGAGAACAAAGTTGTCCCATCCTCCTACTATCAGTGTTTGAAGTATCTCGAAGAGTGTCGAAAAGAAGATAGTTGCTGATGATAAGCCATTTACTGAAGCAGAGTCACACTTCGTCGATGTGAAGTTCTACTTGAAGAACTACATGGTGAGAGAAGTAAAAGTCGATGACATCGCAACGACCAAGAGTGATAAGATCGCAACTGAAAGAGCTGATGAGACTATTGGAAAAGTTGAAGTTGGTGCTGAGGTGTCGCACTCCAGTCCTAATAAAGGGAACACCGTGTCTTTGAAAAAGAAGAAGACAACTCCCGTGCTCTGTTATGTCCCAAAGTTGAAGAAAAAGGAAGGTCAACCATCTGAAGCTCAAGAAAATACGCTAGGAGGGCTAACTCTTCCCATCAAACGAATTGATGCGATAAATTTATCCTCAAAGTTACTTGGAGACTTCGTGGCTCAGAATCCGCCACAAAATATGGCACTCCCTACAAAACGTACAAATGAAGGCTTTGATCCAAATGCTTACAAGTTATTTGTCAAGGCTGGGTACAACCCTAACGAGCCGTCAAAGTTAGGGAAACTTCCATCAGGAGCTAGCATGATGCAATCACGTGAAGGTTTGGGATACAAACAACCTCCGCCAGTTCGCATATCCATAAGAAGGGCAAGTATCAACTACATCACTGTGGAAGATGAGTCTGTTGCTTCCAATAAAAGGCCTTCAGTGTTTGATCGTCTTGGAAAGTCGGCCACAAAAGCTTCTGTATTTGAGAGATTAGGGCCGTTAAAACTGAAGAAGAAAAGGAAGAACAAGTTCCACAGAGATTATCAAAGCGTGAAAACGCTTGCTTTGCCTGGAACCCAGAGGGATATACAAAGTTTGATTCCTTCTAGAATGAGACGACAAACAAAGCTTGTGGTTTCATGTGGGGAGGTGCTAAAAGCAAAGTCTCACACTGTAGTGTATACCAAGGAGCATGACGAAGATGAGAAGAGTGTAGGTTCTTCATATCATATTACTGCACAAAGTGATCAAGATACTTCATTTCAGATAGAGGTTGCCGAGAAATTGGAGGACATCTCCTCGTGTTACCACATATCTTTCAATGATGGCGACCCTCGAGAGGATGAAGATGCCAGAGATGCTCCTCCAGAACTTGAAGAAGGGGTGAAGACCACAGTAGACTCTTTGGAAGAAGTTAATCTTGGTACTGATGAAGACCCAAGGCCCATCTACCTAAGTGCTTTTCTAACAGGTGATGAAGAAGATACTTACATGGAAATACTCAAAGAATATAGGGATGTTTTTGCTTGGAGTTATAAAGAGATGCCTGGATTAGATCCCAAAGTAGCAGTCCATCATCTGGCGGTCAGGAATGGTGCCCGTCCTGTTAAGCAGGCCCAAAGGCATTTCAGACCAGATTTGGTTCCTTCAATCAAAAATGAAGTCAACAAACTCATTGAAGCCGGATTCATTCGTGAAGTTAAATATCCTATATGGATTTCGAGTATCGTTCCCGTAAAAAAGAAGACTGGCCAAATTCGAGTTTGTATTGACTACAGAGATTTTAACAACGCATGCCCTAAAGATGATTTCCCGCTTCCCATCCCAGAATTGATGATTGATGCTACCATCGGTTACGAGGCGATGTCTTTCATGGATGGTTTATCCGGCTATAACCAAATTCGCATGGCTCCAAAAGATGAAGAGCTTACTGCATTTCGTACACCCAAGGGTATTTATTGTTACAAAGTGATGCCTTTCAGTTTGAAAAATGTTGGTGCCACATATCAAAGGGCTATGCAAAATATCTTCGATGATTTGCTCCACAAAAATGTTGAATGTTATGTGGATGACTTGGTGGTAAAATCAAGAAAGAGGAGTGACCACTTGCAAGACCTGAGAATGGTGTTCGAGCGACTCCGGAGATATCAACTTCGAATGAATCCTTTGAAATGTGCCTTTGGAGTTGCTTCTGGAAAATTCCTTGGTTTCATTGTTCGACATCGAGGAATCGAAATTGATCAAGCCAAAGTTGATGCGATTTTGAAAATGCCCGAGCCTCGAAATATTCATGAGTTAAAAAGTCTGCAAGGGAAGCTAGCTTATATTAGGAGATTCATTTCGAATTTAGCTGGGAGGTGCCAACCATTCAGTCGTCTCATGAAGAAGGGCGCCCCTTTCAAGTGGGACGAAGCATGTACTAATGCCTTTGAGAATATCAAGTCATATTTGATGAAGCCTCCAGTTTTAGTAGCCCCTGTACCTGGAAAACCATTGATACTGTACATTTCAGCACAAGAAAGGTCGGTTGGAGCGCTATTGGCCCAAGAGAATAGTGAAGGGAAAGAAAATTCTCTTTACTACTTAAGCAGAATGATGACACCAAATGAGCTGAATTACACGCCAATTGAAAAGTTGTGTTTGGCTTTAGTTTTCTCGATTCAAAAGTTGAAGCACTACTTTCAAGCTCATAGTGTTCATTTTATTTCCAGGGCAAATCCCATTAAGTTTGTAATGTCAAAGCCAATCTTCAGTGATCGACTAGCAAGGTGGTACCTCCAGTTTCAATAATTTGAGATCACATACATCCCCCAAAAGGCTGTAAAAGGACAGGCATTGGCGGACTTCTTGGCGGATCACCCGATACATGATGATTGGGAGCTAACCGATGAACTTCCTGATGAAGATGCAATGGTCGTTGAAATTCAACCTCCGTGAAAAATGTACTTTGATGGTGCTTCACAACGTGATGGAACTGGTGCTGGTGTGGTGTAGCACTAATACTTGGACTTGAAATGGCAGTCGACATGAAGCAGTTGCAGTTACAAGTGTTTGGTGACTCTCAGTTGGTGATCAATCAACTCCTGGGAAGTTATGAAGTCAGGAAGCCCGAATTACTCCCCTATCATGGTTATGCTCAGAAGTTGATAGGATGGCTTGGTGATGTGACTCTTCAGCACGTTCCAAGGAAGGAAAATAAGAAAGCTGATGCTTTAGCTGCTCTAGCTTCAACACTAACTCTGCCAGATCAAACTCAAGTGACTATCTGCCAAAAATGGGTAGTACCTCCACCAAATGAGGACGAAGGTGAGCTTGAGCATCTCGTAGCTATTTCTGGAGCTGCAAAGGAAGATTGGCGACAACCCATCATTGATTACTTAAGTTATGGGATACTGCCAGAAGACTCAAAAAGAAGAACTGATATTCGTCGTCGTGCACCTCGATTCCCTTACTACAAGGATACCTTATATAGAAGATCTTTTGAGGGGGTACTCTTGTGATGTTTAGGGGAGGATGAAGCAGTCCAAACTTTGCAAGAAGCACATTCAGGAGTATGTGGATCACATCAATCTGGACCAAAGCTCCACTTCCAGATAAAAAGGATGGGATATTATTGGACCAACGATGGTGAAAGATTGCTTGGACTATGCTCGAAGATGCAAGGCTTGTCAGTTTCATGCGAATTTTATACATCAGCCGCCCGAAGCATTACACCCGACCGTCGCATCTTGGCCATTTGATGCTTGGGGGTTGGATGTCGTTGGTCCGTTGCCGAAATCTTCTGGTGGACACTTGTACATCTTGGCTGCAACCGATTACTTCTCAAAATGGGCCGAAGCTGTCGCTCTTAAAGAAGTGAAGAAGGAGAATGTTGCGAACTTCATCCGAGTAAACATCATCTACCGCTTCGGCATTCCTCGTTACATAATAACGGACAATGGCAAGCCATTTGATAACAAATTGATGAACAAGATTTGTGATCTCTTCGGCTTCAAGCAGCGTAAATCTTCTATGTATCATGCTGCCGCCAACGGTCTAGCTGAAGTGTTCAATAAGACTTTGTGTAACTTGTTGAAGAAGGTCGTCTTCAAGTCTAAACGAGATTGGCATGAACGAATGGAAGA
The DNA here is from genome assembly GCF_019175385.1 of Lycium barbarum. Lineage (NCBI taxonomy): Eukaryota > Viridiplantae > Streptophyta > Magnoliopsida > Solanales > Solanaceae > Lycium > Lycium barbarum. The sequence continues at coordinate 351,093 of NC_083348.1, read as the reverse complement.
AGCTTTGTGGGAATATAGGACGACTTACCGCATACCAACGCAAGCAACCCCATATTCGCTTGCTTATGGAGTTGAAGCAGTCCTACCACTTGAGCGCCAAATATCTTCTTTACGACTTGCTATTCAAGAAGGGCTCACCGAAGAGGAAAATGCTCGGTTGCGTCCTGCAGAGTTAGAAGCACTTGATGAGAAAAGGTTGGAGGCTCAACAAAATCTTGAATGTTATCAAGCCCGTCTATCTCGTGCCTTCAACAAAAAGGTTCGCTTGAGGTCCTTCCAAGTGGGAGATCAAGTCCTTGCAGTAAGAAGACCCATTATCGTTTCCCATAAGTCTGGGGGAAAATTCACCTCAAAATGGGATGGACCATATGTCGTACAAGAAGCATATTCAAGTGGCGCTTACAAGCTTGTTGATGCAGATGGCCTAAGGATCGGTCCTATCAACGCAAAGTTCTTGAAAAAGTACTATCCTTGAAGCAAGATGACGCTCCTTAAGGCACGAGCATAAACTGCATGCAACTCCTGGCCCGCAAGAGTATAAACTGTGCACGGCCTAAGAAAATGTCCGCTAGGTTGAAAATCTCGCAAAAGGCGGCCTAGGCAAAAGTTAGGACACAAAATAAAAATTCCTGCTAGGTTGAAAACCCCGCAAAGGGCAGCCTAGGCAAAAGTTAGGACACACAAAAAAAAAAAAAAAACATTTTTCTGAACTACGGTATGACTTGATCCTCTTCACCGAGGTACGTAGGCGCTTAGAGTTTTATTCTAAGTTTAGTCGCATGAGTAAAAACAAAAATGCACCCCCCTATGCGTTGTTCAAAATGAAGTTCGCCTGACCAAGCGCATGGAGATCGTACATACAAGCATTCTTTTGCTTCAGTTTGGACTTTCACTATATATTAGTAGTCCAACGAAGGCAATCTCCATGACAAATGGGTTTCTCCAATAGAATGATTGTAATCTCTTAGAAAGTGGTTAAATCAAGGAGTTAAAGTCTGCAAAACCATTGGTCTCCAAATTGAAGGCCTCAAATCCGACAACTCTTTGAGTTGAAGTCCAAACCCATCGCAACTGCAAGGCGAAGCCTTCAAATATGTTAGTCTTCAAGCTAAAGTTTTAAATTCACCATATCTGCAAGTTGAAGTCTTAGAATCCAGCAAGCCTTCAAGTTCAATCTTTCAAATCCGCCAAGTTTTCAAGTTGGAATAAAAAATCTAAGGTGGATTTCCCGAATTTATCTGGGATGATCCAGAGGGTTTCCAATTTTGATTTTTGGATACATATTAGATTAGTAAGTCTAGTTTCCTGATAATTTAGCGGCTCAAGTTTCTCGACGAAACTACGCAAATATGAAACTATCGACGTTTTAGCATGTATTGTCAACTTCTTGAATTTATCTGGAACTATTCAGATTGTTTTTGGCTTTGATTTTTGGATACATGCTAGATTTATGAGTCTAGTTTCTTGGGAATTTTGCGGCTCGTGATTTCAACGCCCCTACGTCGAGATATGAATTCTTTTGGCGAGACTGCTCGAATCTGAGAAATATTGGCGTTTCAGCATGTAGAGCCAAATTCTTGGATTTATCTGGGATGATCTATATGTTTGTTGACATTGATTTTTGGATACATGCTATATTTATGAGTCTAGTTTCTTAGAAATTTTTTGGCTCATGATTTCAACGGCCCTACGTCGAGATATGAATTTTTTTGGCGAGACTGCTTGAATCTGAGAAATATTGGCGTTTCAGCATGTAGAGCCAAATTCTTGGATTTATCTGGGATGATCTATATGGGATTATACGACGACCTAAGCATTGTAGCGCAGACGCAATGTTGCCATGATGATGGTTTGGTGCTTGGAGTGACCACATCTTGGATGATCGATTAGAATTTTGGGTTTTCTCCGACGTCCAATTTGCTATATGAAGCAGATTCCTCAAAGAAGGCCACGGACTCGCATATCGCCCAGCTAGTATGGTATGAATCAAGAATCTAGTTTGGTCCGCGCCATCTCCAGTCTCAACTACGAGATACCTTAGTTTGGTGGATGGGGAAGTGTAGTGTCTGAAGAAAACCATCTCTGCAAGCTGCAAAGGACAAGATAAGTTATTAGTAGCAGACTTGGACGTATATCCATAGGTACAAATACCTTGACAAATGAACTCCCTAAATTCTTAAGGCGGGGACGAGTATCCATCCATTTGCGCCGTAAGATTACCTTACCGTTCTTAGGGCGGGGACTAGTATCCACCCCTTTGCGCCTCGAAACTATCTTCTTCATGCATGTTCCTTCCCTTGAACGAGAACTCAACATTGTCATTTAAAAAAAATAAGGGAGAGACAATGCAATAAAAGGAAACGCTGAAAAAAAATATTACCTGTCGGACGACGCAATTGAAGCAGAATAATGGACAACATACTCCTATTTATAAATGGTGAAAGGCGGCTAATGAGGGAGCAATTAACGATGTGGGATGATTGTCACTTGACTTCTGGAAGGTTTAATGAATTAAGGCGGCGGAACTAAATCCTTATTCTAATTGGACTTGGTTGTGTTTGCCTACAGGTAATGGAATAGAATGAATCCTCTACAAGGCAAAGCTACCACGTCATTGTTTGAAAGAATAGCATATTATGGCTATTATAATAATAATAATTACTATTATTATGTGGCAAAGTTTGGGATCATTTTAAGTCTAGCGTGGACCATTTTTGGATTACTTTATACATTCTCATCTGATGTATAAAGGCCCAGTCAAATCAAAGGCCAATGAAGATGTGCCACGTGTACAAGTGACATGTTTCGGCCAATCAAATATCGACATGTCAGCTTAAATCTGCTTGGTCGAAAGAAGCTTGTCCTTATCACAACTCTTCCATCTTACAACTATAAATAGGAGTCTCATAATTCAAAAAAAGGACAGAAGTTCTAACAAGAAGCAAGGGAGAGCTCGTGGATCAAACGCTGCGGATTTCTCTACAAGCTAAAAGCATTCAAGTATTTCTCTAGAAGTTCTAGAGATCCAGACGAAGATTTAAGATCAAGCTTCAAGCCCTTGAATCCAAGTACAAGCTCAAGATCAAGCTCAAAAGCCCTTGAATTCAAGTACAAGTCAAGATCAAATCCATTAAGTTCAAGAATAAGCTCAAAAGCCCTTGAAATTATTGTTGAAAAGACGAATCAGAGGAATCATAGAGATTGTAACACTCATATTCTGAAATCAAATACAAAGATTGTTGCGATATTTTCCTGTCTCGATTATTATTTTCTCGATCCGAATTTTACTAGTCTACAATTACATCAATTATGGTGCTGCATGATATAGGAATCCACTATATATTTTTACAGGGTAGTAATTTATTGTTAATTTGATGCTTTTGAGATTTTCCAACTATGTCTCTCACCGCAGTTTATCTTTTGTAATAGGAGTATCATGTGGGAAACTTTTTCGTGGAAGTGATATCAAGGTAATGTGCTCTGACCTGAATTGTCTTGTTCAGTTGTGCTGTTGTTTCCAGCATTTAACATTGTTGCGTTTGAAGCAATATATTTGTTAAACTTCCGAATGGCGTAAGAAACTTTTCCTAGATCTATATAGTGAAAATAATAAATTATTTATTAAAGTGGCAAACAAAAAGGTTAAAAAGTATATGTGTTAATTATTTTTATATGTACAGTCTTGTGCCATATGCGTTTAATGAGTAATATCCTGCAACATATAAATTTAATCAATATGTACTGTAAGAAGAATACATCTAGTAAAAGTTAACAACTAAATATTATATGCTACGCCAGCAAAAGTTTCCAATTGTTTAAAAGAATGAGAACCTAAATAATCAATAACCATCTATACTATAAAACTATTCAAGAATGAAAACCTAAACAATCAATAACTATCTAGACTATAAAAATATTCGAGCTTATACTTATTAGAGAACAAAACACCACTAATTATTTTCAATTTTGGCTCTTTTATAAGTTATCTTTTCATTAGTGTCATCCTCAGTATGTTTGGTTTTCCAGATTAGTGGTTCTGATTCTATATCTTCATCTTCTATTTCAATTGCAATAGCTTCTTCAACTTCCTGTATTTCCTCTGCAATGACGCGTCGTCTAGCCCGATCTCCTCCATTTCTTGCATCAATTTTGAGAAGAAATGTGTATTCTTTTTCCTTACTCTGTATACGGTAGAAACCGGATATGAGTCATATCCGGAGAAACTATGGACCGGAAGAAGAAGAGGGCCAGGAGTTCGCACGAGGGGCGTCACACCTTCCCGGATAAGCGCTTTAATCGAAGCTGAGCAGGGGCACCCTTTGGTCCGGTCTCTGTGCCACCGATGGTTCGGGGACTCTACCCGAGGGTTCGTCACCGTTGATCCGGACACCGTTTGCCCGTGTATCCGTTGGTCCGTTATGACCGTTGTTGAAGCGCACTAGTGGTGTCACGTCATGGTCGGCCACCAACTATGCGTGTGTCAGACGGCGCCGTCAGTCCAATCCCACCAAATCCGTGCAGGGGCTATCCTTTTTATTGGTATTTTATTAATTCCTATTGTATGAGGCCCATGGGCTCACTGCTATAAATAGGGCATATCTACCTCCCTTAAAGGGGTTGGGCTCTTCTTACTTTCCAAGAACATTTGTAATAGAGGAACTTTTGTATACTAATTCTTCCATCATTTAATTAGGCCAAGGCCGCCTGTTATTGTGATTAGCGCATTTCATCTATCAAGTATCATACATTGCTCACAAACCTATATATATCGCTAACCTTCAAATATTTTGTTTTCTTTGTCTAGTACACATCAAGAACAAAACACATATCCTATACCCACCTATAAATTTAATTGATCACCCGAATCCGGGGTAAGCAGTTTGGCGCCCACCGTGGGCTAGGATAATAGTGGTCTTTGGCCTTGATTTCTACCATATTCATCAAAGCCAAAAACGTCCCTACCCATCTCTATGAAAACGGTTCAAATGGCTGACGTCGAGCAATCCGGTCATGTCAATAATGCCGAGATCGTGGCGGAAAACGAAGGGAGCGGACTGCGGGCATTGCTGAACCCCGTTGATTCGAGGGAAGGACTCAACCGGCAAAATACCGTAGATCAAGAGAACGTCGTCCCACCGGCGACCGACCCCCTAAACACTCATCATTCCGTTACATTGTCCCGGGATCGGGGCCGGAGAGAACCGGACGCACCAAACGATGGCATTAACTTGCGATTAATCTTTGAAATGTTGCAGGAACAAAGGGCGGCAATCGCCGAGCAAGGATTAGCGATTGCCCGACTGCAGAGCGGAAAGGGTGAAGCTGGGCCTGAAAAAGCTAAGGGTACAGCGGAAATCGGAAGGAACGAGCCACGGGTGGTCGAGAGTGATGATTCTGGGGCCGGTTCCTCCACCGAGGTTCTGAAGATGCTCGAAACTTTGGCACAGCGAGTGGATTCCACCGAAAAGAGGGTCGAGACGTACAACTCTCGGGTGGATCCGATACCGGGGGCTCCACCTTTGCTAAAAGGGCCAAACTCAAAAAGGTATATTCAAAGACCTTTTCCTCCGAGTGCGGCCCCCAAGTTGATCCCGAAGAGATTCAATATGCCGGATATTCAGAAATACGACGGCACCACGGACCCGCATGAGCATGTGACCTCGTACACCTGTGCTATAAAGGGCAACGATATGGAAGAAGATGAGATAGAGTCGGTATTGTTGAAACAATTTGGAGAGACCCTATCGTAGGGGGCATTAACGTGGTACGACCATCTACCCGAGCATTCGATCACTTCTTTTGAAATGCTCACCGACGCCTTCGTCAGAGCCCATGCCGGTGCCATAAAAGTGCAGGCCCGTAAGGCTGATATTTTCCAGATAACCCAAAGGGACGACGAGCTACTGTGAGAGTTCGTCACCCGGTTCCAGAGGGAACGGATGGAACTCCCCCCGGTGCCAGAAGAGTGGGCCGCGCAGGCTTTCACAAAGGGCCTCAACATGCTAAGTTCGGTGGCTTCGGCCAAATTGAAAGAAAGTTTGCTAGAATACGAGGCCGTAACATGGGCCGACGTCCACAATCGGTATGAGTCAAAGATTCGGGTGGAGGATGATCAATTCGAGCTCCCACCGGTAAGGATCAAAGTAAATAGAGGTTTCGAGGCACCAAGGAAGGGATACGAAACGAAGTCCGAATCATCGAAAGAAAGATTTCGGCCGTATCCCCATTCGGAGAGACAAAATGTCAGGTCAGAAAAACTAATCGAGAGTCCAAGCCATTTCTCTGGACGGGGCAGCAAGCGGGTTGAGCGCCCGTCGAACAGTCGGGGACTCTCGTTTAGGAGCGATGCCGGAAGTTCCGCCAGTAACAAGGTTCCGCCAAAAATTTCGGAGTACAACTTCAACGTTAGCACTTCAGGACTTGTCTCGGCCATTGGGCGTGTCCCCGATGTAAGATGGCCTAAACCATTGAGGTCGGACCCGGGTCAGCGGGATCCGAGCGTAGTGTGTGAATACCACGGAACCCACGGTCATAGAACCGAGGATTGCCGCCAATTGAGAGAAGAGGTAGCCCGATTATTAAAAAATGGCCACCTCCGAGATCTGCTGAGCGAGCGGGCCAAAAATCATTATAAGGAAAAAGAATCTTATCAAAGGCCCGAACCCGTCAAACCCCAACATACAATCAACATGATAGTGGGGGGGATTGACGCCCCTCGAGGGCCAGTAATGAAGCGGACGAAGATTTCTATTGTTCGTGAGAAGCGCACTCGAGGTCATTCGACCGAGGGATCCATCTTCTTTAATGATGAAGACGCGGAGGGCGTCATCCAACCCTACAATGATGCGTTGGTAATTTCTGACTTGTCTTTAAAACTAAGGTCAAACGTATTTTGGTTGACCCAGGTAGCTCTGCCAACATTATCCGATGGAGAGTGGTTGAACAGCTGGGGCTGCTCGGTCAGATCGTACCAGTGGCCCGAGTGTTCAGTGGGTTCAATATGGCAAGTGAAACCATGAGGGGAAAGATCTCGTTGCCCGTAAACGTGGATGACACCATTCAACAAACGATGTTCTATGTGATCGAAGGGGACATGAAATATAACGCGTTATTGGGCAGACCTTGGATACATGGTATGAAGGCGGTTCCTTCAACATTGCATCAGTTGTTGAAATTCCCCACTCCGGAGGGGGTGAAAACCATCCGTGGCGAGCAGCCCGCAGCAAAGGAAATGTTCGCAGTAGATGAGGCGGCTTCCCGGCCCGAGAAGCCGGCTCAGGAAGAGAAGGGTGCAACCGGATGGGAGGTCCCCCAATAGCAATTAAGGTACACTGGACCGGGTCCAGTGCACGAGGAGGACGACTTCGGGATGCCCAGATCCTTTGTCATGCCGGATGACTCGGACGCGACCAAGTCAACCGTGGAGGAGCTGGAGCAGATCATCTTGTCTGAGTTCTTACCGGACAGAAAGGTATAACTGGGCACGGGGCTCACCCCGGAGCTCAGGCGTAAGTTAATTGAATTTCTTCGAGCTAACGCCGATTGCTTTGCATGGTCGCATATAGATATGACAGGTATATCACCGGAAATAGCATCGCACAAACTCAGCTTGGACAGGAAGTTTCCCCCGGTCAAGCAAAAGAGGAGGCCCATGTCGGAGCCAAAGCACGCCTTCGTGAAAGACGAGGTAACGAAGCTTTTGAATATAGGTTCCATCCGGGAAGTGAAATACCCGGATTGGCTTGCTAACGTGGTGGTGGTGCCCAAAAAAGGTAATAAATTTCGAATGTGTGTCGATTATAAGGATTTAAACAAGGCATGCTCGAAGGATTCATTTCCATTGCCTCACATCGACAGAATGATCGATGCGACGGCCGGGCACGAAATGTTAAGTTTTCTCGATGCTTACTCCGGGTACAACCAGATCCGGATGCACCCGGAGGACCAAGAGAAAACATCCTTCATCACCCGTTATGGGACTTACTGTTATAATGTCATGCCTTTCGGATTAAAAAACGCCGGTGCAACTTACCAACACCTAGTTAATGGGATGTTCGAAGAACAAATAGGAAAAACGATGGAAGTTTATGTTGACTATATGGTTGTTAAGTCCCTGGAAACAGAGGACCATTTAAAGCATTTGCAGGAAACCTTCGATGTACTCCGAAGATACAACATGAAGCTCAACCCCGAGAAATGTGCCTTCGGCGTCAGGTCAGGTAAGTTCTTGGGATTCATGGTGTCAAACCGGGGAATTGAAATCAACCCGGATAAGATCAGGGCCATCGAGGTCGTGAACAACATAAACGGGGTACAGAAGCTCACCGGGCGGATAGCGGTGCTGAGTCGCTTCATCTCGAGGTCCTCGGACAGGAGTCACTGTTTCTTCTCTTTGCTCAGAAAGAAGAACGACTTCGTTTGGACACCGGAGTGCCATGAAGCCCTAAGGGAATTGAAGAAGTATTTATCCAGCCCCCCGTTGCTGCACATGCCGAAGTCCGATGAGCCACTCTTCCTCTATTTGGCAGTCTCCGAAATGGCGGTAAGCGGCGTTTTAGTCCGAGAAGAATCAGGTACGCAATTCCCTATCTATTATGTAAGTAGAACTTTGGGGGATGCGGAGACCCGTTATCCCCATTTGGAAAAATTGGCCTTAGCATTGGTAAGCGCTTCCAGAAAGCTCAAACCTTATTTTCAATGCCACCCCATATGTGTGGTAACCACTTACCCTTTAAAAAGCATCATGCATAAACCTGAGTTATCCGGTAGGTTAACAAAATGGGCTATAGAAATTAGCGGTTACGATATCGAGTACAAGCCTCGGACGGCCATCAAATCCCAAATCTTGGCCGATTTTGTGGCAGATTTTACCCCGGCCATGGTCCCCGAGGTCGAGAAAGAACTTTTGCTGACCTCGGGAAAGACCGCGGGCATTTGGTCTCTACATACGGACGGGGCCTCGAATCTTAGAGGTTCCGGCCTTGGGGTTGTCCTTAGGACCCCGGCCGGGGAGGTCATCCGACAGTCCGTTAGAACTGCTAGGTTGACTAACAATGAAGCCGAGTATGAGGCTATGATTGCAGGTTTGGAATTGGCTCGAAGCATGGGAGCCGAAACAATAGAGGCAAAGTGCGACTCGCTTCTGGTCGTGAACCAGGTGAACGGCGTATTCGAGGTAAAGGACGAACGGATGCAGCGGTACCTCGAAAAAACGCAGGTGGTGCTTCATCAATTTAAAGAGTGGACCATGCAGCACATACCGAGGGAGCAGAACAGCGAAGCCGATGCATTAGCAAACTTGGGATCCTCGGTTGAGGGGGAGGAAATCAACCTCGGGGCAACGGTGCACTTATCAAACACGGCCATAGAAACCGGGCACGCCGAAATATACACAATGGGCCTGACCTGGGATTAGCGCAATAAGTACATCGACTACCTGCGTGAGGGGAAGCTCCCAAAGGACCCGAAGGAGTCACGATCGCTGCGGACCAAGGCTTCCCGTTTTTGCTTGGTGGATAGTCAACTGTATCGACGGTCCTTCCTCGGTCCTTTAGCTAAGTGTTTGGGCCCCGGTGAAACGGAATATGTGATAAGAGAGGTGCACGAGGGGACCTGCGGCAACCACTCCGGTGCAGATGCTTTGGTTCGGAAAATCGTCAGGGCCGGTTATTACTGGAACCGGATGGACGAGGACACGAAAAATTTTGTCCAAAAATGTGACGGTTGTCAGAAGCATGCTCCGAGGATTCATCGACCCGGGGAGTTGCTGCATTCGGTCATCTCACCTTGGCCTTTCATGAAGTGGGGAATGGACATTGTTGGTCCGTTACCTCGGGCACCAGGTAAGGCCCGTTTCATTTTGTTTATGACTGACTATTTTTCTAAATGGGTTGAAGCGTAGGCCTTCGAAAAGATAAGAGAAAAGGAAGTCATCGACTTAATATGGGACCACATCATCTGCCGCTTCGGCATCCCGTTTGAAATTACCTGTGATAATGGCCCCCAGTTCGTGGGTGGCAAGGTCAACAGTTTCCTCGAAGGTTTGAAGATCAAGAAAATCGTGTCAACCCCGTATCACCCGTGTGGAAACGGGCAGGCAGAATCAACGAACAAAACGATAATCCAAAATCTGAGGAAGAGACTTGAGGCATCGAAGCATAATTTGAGGGAAATACTACCGGAGGTGCTCTGGGCTTACAGAACCACGTCCAAATCAAGCACGGGGGAAACCCCGTTCTCGTTGGTTTACGGAGCCGAAGCCTTCATCCCTGTGGAGGTTGGCGAACCGACCCTCCGTTTCAGATATGCCACCGAAGAATCAAACGGGGAGGCTATGGCCGTGAAGCTCGACCTTGCGGATGAGCTAAGCGAAGGAGCGTCGGTCCGCATAGCGGCACAAAAACAGAGGATGGAAAGGTATTACAACCGAAGAGCCAACTTTCGGCATTTCCAAGTGGGGGACTTGGTGCTTCGAAAAGTCACATTACATACAAAGAACCCCAACGAGGGAAAGCTAGGACCGAACTGGGAAGGACCGTACAGGGTAACCGGTGTAACGGGCAAAGGATCATACCAGCTGGAGTCCATGGATGGGCAATGCCTGCGCAACAACTGGAACATAGCCCATCTAAAGAGATACTACTGCTAAGGTATGATCTCCCCACATGCTTTTTGTTAACCGTATCTTTCTTTTGCAGGAAATCAAGGACAGCACAAAATTATAAATTTAGGACTGAAAACACGTGTTGCACTCTTTTCCTTAGTGCGGTTTTGTCCCGAAATGGGTTTTCCGACGAGGTTTTTAATGAGGCAACAAGTACAACGTGCTACGCAACAAAGATAAAGGGCCAGCACTCGGACACACGAGGTCACACCTTCCGAGTGGGGGCTTGATAACACTCACCCGACCTCGAAGCTCGGATAAATGTTAGGGGGCACAACACCCACATCGAAGCACGCTACGATAAAGAGAAACGAAGAAGCTCAGCATTTGCCACGACAAAAAAGAAGGCCGGCCACCGGTCATTGCCATCGATGTAAGGACCAAACGATCATAATGAATCGTGTCCCATTCAGCATTTTCCACGGCAAAAATAAAGGCTGGCCACCGGTCATCGCCTTCGATGTAAGGACCAAACGATCATAATGAGTCGTGTCCCATTTAGTGTTTGCTACGGCAAAGATACAAGAAATAAAAATTCTCATATGTACGAACATTTACAATACAAAGACCATGGCATTGGTCGTATTTCGGCGTTGTTCAATTTATACGCCGTACACCGGGCACTGTGGTCGAAATTCGACAAGGTCATTACGAACCGGCCACAAAAAATGCCGGTCCTAAAGAGGCGCCTATCACGGGTACGGAAAGATCCGAGGTCACAAAATATCTTAGTAAGCACTACGGGCAGAATTAATCAATGACTACGGGTCATCTTGTCCGAAAAATGGACCGATAATTCAAAGCAAAATAAAAACGAGCACTCAAATGAAGAAACAAGAAAAGTGCAACTTTCATATATACATAAGGTACTTTTACAAAGAACACTTTCACATCAAAGGTCAAAAAGCCAGCAAAGACAAAAGGCAAAAGCCAAGTAAAAATCCTATGTTAGATGACTGGAGGCAGAATGATCGGACTCGGTTCTCTCGGAATCGTCTGAATCGGACCCGAGGGCGTGGTTTGCCTCCTCCTCCATTCCTTTGGCCTGGTTTATCAGGACCGGGAGATCGGAGAATCCGTGCTCGGCTTCCTCGAGGGTGAGCCGCCGAGACTTCCACTTCTCGTACTCGGCGACGATGGCAGTATGAGCCTCGGCCGCCTCCACGCCTTTCCAGGCTTCTTCTAAATCAGCCTCGACTTTAGCTAACTTAGTCTCCAGCTCGGCCCGGTTTGCCACAGCAATATTCCTCATGTGAACAGCAGCTTCTAGCTCAGCCTTAAGAACATCGTTGGCGCTCACCGTCTCCTCCAGCTCGGCTTTCAAGCCCTCACATATCCGAGACCGCTCCTCGGCTTTCCCTTCAAAAACTCTCATACGTTCTTTATACAGAGCGGTGTCAGATTCCAGTAGCCGGTTCCTCTCGTCTAGGCCCGCTGCATCGGCCTTCACCAAATCCAGTTCCCCCCGGAGTTGGGATACGGTGGTCTCCAGCTCATCCAGCCTCGACGAAAAATGGGCCTTGTCTCGGCTAAGGCCAATCTTCTCAGTCTCGAGGCTTCGGTTATAATCGGTCATGGCGACCAATTCGCTCTTCAAACGACGATTTTCGTCCTTGGCCGCATCGAGCTCGGGACGAAGGTTGGCAAGAACAGCCGCCCGACCCAACTCTTCCTCTTTTTCTCGGAGAAGATGCTTATATTTCTCCGTTTCTCGGCCTTGGGCATCTAGTTGGCCTCGAAGATCGCCATCTCGTGTTGGGCACGGATGAAGGCCTCATTGACCAGTATCTCACTCTGCAAGAAAAACAAACATAAAGAATCAAACAAAATGAGCATAAAGTCTGATGATATATAAAGGTGGCTGAGGGTCTTACCCGGTTTCCCGCGTGCATGCCTTCGTTCATAAGGCACTGCCAGGTGACCCCGGTCATTTTACGCTTGTCCGAGTCAGAGACAAGAGGCCGTAAGTAGCTTGCTACTCCCACCGGGCGCGATAGAAAGCCGCAATCCTCGGGGACGGTGATTACGGCCGATCTAGTCCTTCTTGGTTCTACGCTCGGGGCTGGGAAGATGGTCACCAGGTTATCTCTAGAGCCAGATTCTGACTGTCGGTTAGCCGCCCTCGTGGCCCGAGGAATTGGCAGATGGCCGAAACCCGCAGTTTCACCGGTAGCAGGAGGAGTGGTTGAAAACATATCTTCAAAATCTTCAGCTCTCCGAGCCGGGGTAGATGAACTTGGCGTGGACTCAATGTTTCTGGCAAAGACCGGGGGCTTCGCAGTGGAAACAGGTTCATGGTCGGGAGACGGATGTGCGTGAATGGGGCTTCGGTCTCCGGAACTGGGGCAATCCTTTGATCAGCTGCAGTGACAGCCGTTTCTCACGGTCCCTTCCTCTACAGGGGAGTATCTTCCAGAGAAGTTCCACCTGAAATGTCGACAAAGTCAACCGACCGGAGAGGAGCCGGGGAGAGAATTTCTTCCGCACCTGAAGGAAAAACGGAAATTAAGAGACCTTCGTTGACAGAAGGAAAAGGCGGAACGGAGGCGGTCTCCTCGGGTACTGGAGTCTTTGACGGAGCCGGGTCGACCCTCCGAACTATGATGTCGGGCTCCGCTTCTTCTCTCGGGGGACGGGCAACACCTCTTGCCTTCTTTCGCTTGGGCGGCTCCCCCTTTTCGGAGGGTCGTTTCCTTTTGGCAGCTTCGGCAAGAACGCGGGAAGAACCCGCCGTGTCGAACGCGGATGCCGGAGCAGGGGAAACGACCCCCGACTCCGATCTGGATGCCACCGAACCCTTCGGCAAACCTGAACGACAAAGGCATAGGCAGGGCTGAGAAAACGGACGATCGCGAATGGCTAAAGATACAACAGAAACGGAGGAAAGTCAAACATTACCATGATTTTGAGCAATCCATCGACCACGAGACAAATGGGCCCATGTTCGGTCCTCATAGGGAAGCTGGCCGAGGAGTGTCGTGACCCATTCACTCAGATCACGAATAACCGGGGGAACAAATCCGTTTGCTGCAAAAAATAAGGAAAGGGCAATAAGGAAACAACACTAAAAACGGCTAAACAAGTAAGGACGATTGCTCAAAGGATCGAACTTACGCTTATCGTTCCACTTCTCCGGAAAAGGTAGATGGGCGGCCGGGATTATGTCCTCGGTTTTCACTCGGACGTAGCGTTCTAGCCATCCCCTGTCCCGGTCTTCGTCCTTCTTCGAGAAGAACGGGTTCCGGCTACGCTTGGTTAGTTTTATGACACCGCCCCAGAATATTCTCGGAGAATACAGGCGTATTAGGTGGCCCAGCGAGAATTCCTTCTCGACTCTGTTGGCCAGCAGCCGGAGGCAAGCAACGACCCTCCAAACGATTGGGCCGATCTGTGCCAAAGTCACACCATAGGTCCGGCACATATCCAGTATGACCGGATCAATCGGGGGGTCGAGTTTAAGGGTAAAGGGATAAGAGTACACGTACAAGAACCCTTCCCGGTGGTCGGTAATGGATTCGTCCGGCCCGGGTGCAAAAACCATCACTGGGCGTGTGTTCCACCCGCAGTCTTCCCGGACTATGTCAAGCTTATCCTCGGTTATAGAAGAAGGATATCGCCTCACGTCGTAACCCCGGTCTGAGACGGCAGAGGGCTTTTCCACCTCGAGGTCTTTATTGAAGTTAAATTTGGCCGGTATAATATCCGAGGCCATGGTCTCGGGGTTGCTCCTTTGTTTAGTCGGAGACACAGTCTCGGCCCTCGGGGATGAAACCGAGGGAATTTTGGGAGAAGTGGTTTCAGACATATTTTAGGAATGAAGGGAAGGGAATTTCGGAAGATAATGCAAAGGAAACGGAGGAAATGGTGATTTGAAGAGCAACTGGAGCAAAAGGCAGTTGGCGAGAATGATGACAAAATTAATCTCCCTTTCACGTAAAAATAAGCGAAGATTTGGTAGTAGATTTGATGTAGAAAGGATGAAGGTAGAACGCAGAGGAGAGAAGAAAAAAAAGAGAAGATCGTAAAAGTGAAAAAATGAGGAGATGAGGGGCTTTATATAGGCATAAGGAGGGGAACGGTTATCGAGGAGGGCCAATCGGGGATCGCCACGTGCCCCATCATTAATGCGAAGTGACCCGAAACGACGTGCAAAAGGCGGTTGGCAGGAGCGGACCATCCGGAGCAGGGCACGTGGCCGTCGAAGGAAAAGGCATGACGCAACTATTCCCGTCAAAATGAGGAGATAAGAATAGGCCATCCGGGAGGTCGGTTGTATGATTCATTCACTTCCCGTTACTCCGATGGATCGTTGACCCGGGAAGCGTGGGGGCTATCTGTATACGGTAGAAACCGGATATGAGTCATATCCGGAGAAACTATGGACCGGAGGAAGAAGAGGGTCGGGAGTTCGCACGAGGGGCGTCACACCTTCCCGGATAAGCGCTTTAATCGAAGCTGAGCAGGGGCGCCCTTTGGTCCGGTCTCTGTGCCACCGATGGTTCGGGGACTCTACCCGAGGGTTCGTCACCGTTGATCCGGACACCGTTTGCCCGTGTATCCGTTGGTCCGTTATGACCGTTGCTGAAGCGCACTAGTGGTGTCACGTCATGGTCGGCCACCAACTATGCGTGTGTCAGACGGCGCCGTCAGTCCAATCCCACCAAATCCGTGCAGGGGTTGTCCTTTTTATTGGTATTTTATTAATTCCTATTGTATGAGGCCCATGGGCTCACTGCTATAAATACGGCATATCTACCTCCCTTAAAGGGGTTGGACTCTTCTTACTTTCCAAGAACATTTGTAATAGAGGAACTTTTGTATACTAATTCTTCCATCATTTAATTCGGCCAAGGCCGCCTGTTATTGTGATTAGCGCATTTCATCTATCAAGTATCATACATTGCTCACAAACCTATATATATCGCTAACCTTCAAATATTTTGTTTTCTTTGTCTAGTACACATCAAGAACAAAACACATATCCTATACTCACCTATAAATTTAATTGATCACCCGAATCCGGGGTAAACATACTCAACACCAGCTTATGGTAAAATGTGGATTCTCCTTTCTGTATATATAAAAAAGGTTGTATTAGTTAGCAAAAGATAATTTATTGAAACAAAAAAAATGATATTGTTTAGATATATGGTAAAGGTTAAATGAAGGATAATATGACCTTGGGAGATACTGATTCTCTATACGTTTTAGCATCGCAATAAAACAACTATCTTGTAGCTTCAAACAATGTAACATAACAGTGTTCTTTCTTATCAAACACCTCAAGCTTTAGAAGATATCTACAGAATGATACAAAATTAAACAATTAGCTCATTTATTGATATGTGGAAATTAAAAAACAATTGAAGAACAACTTTTTCTGTGCGACAACGAGGATATTTTGCAATATTATTTATAAAGTCCACTTTCTTGTAGCATCTCTTGCAAGAAGAATACCATGGGTCATCTATATTTAATATATCTTTGATTATTGCATTAAATGTACATTATTTGACCTACAAATAAACACACGTAGAACAGGTCAGGATTGATACATTTTTAAAAGGTACAAGTATTTTTTTGGAAGTAGTTGAAAAATACGTACCTCCTTATCATCAAACGAAGCATCTATGATATCTGCAATCTTCACTTCTTTAGCCCTTTTTATCAGTAGACTTGGGAGTAGAGTTATATCTTTGTATTGTGCCTTCTTCTTAGCATGCCTGTATGTTATTTAATAATTAGAATTATAGTAACTATATTTTACTGTAATTCCTTACATTGAAATAGTACAACATAAAATACCATTTCTGGAGAGTATCAGTGCATTAGTTTACTACTGTATTAGTCATTAGTTAGAATTATTTACTGCTGGATTTTTGTATTAGTTTACTGCTAGTTTTTACTGTTTGACTAAGTCTATAGCTGGTTGTTAATTAGGATTAGTACTATATCCTCAATTTGTGATGGAGTTAGCTTAGGAAATTGTTAGGCTAATTGTGTATATTTACTGTAGTTTTCAGCAATAGAATGAGAGAAGTTTTCTGCCTTACTATCTTGTTCCTTCATGGTAGGTATCAAGAGCCTTAACAAACTCTGACAAGTAAGATCCTATTTTTTTTTCTTCTCTCCCACCCACCCTCCTCAAATGGCCAACACTTCTAGAGTCGCTAATGCCGACAACAATATCGGTGCGATGGTCATCCAATTTAATCCAGCGTCCCAATTGCCAATAAAATTACAAGGCAGCCAAAACTTTGCAACTTGGAAGGCGCAATTTTCTATGCTTATGCATGGTCATAAATTTTTTGTTTATCTAGACGGGTGTACTTCTACCCCATCTCGCACTATCACAACTGGCATGGTCACTAGTGCCAATGCTACATTTTCTCTTTGGTTTCGTCAAGACCAACTCATTCAAAACGCACTCATGGCGTCTGTTGATCCAACAATAGCCTCTACTATTGCTGCTGTCGATTCAATAAAGACAGCCTGGGACGCATTGCACACTGCATATGTGAACAAGTCCCAAACTAGAATTTTCAGTCTTCGCGATCGACTAGCGCGACTCACCAAAAACTCCCAACCTGTCACTGAATATCTGCAAAATATTCAGTCTATATCTGATGAACTCTCTACTGTTGGTGCCCCAGTCACAAACTCTGAACTTGTTGTTGAGATCCCGAGCAGTCTAGGTCTAGAGTTTCATGAGATCTGCTGCAATCCGTGCTCATGACTCCATTATTACATACGAAGAACTCTATGAAAAGCTTCTTGATCATGAGCTTTTCCTAAGGCATGAAGAGTCACAGAAAGCTCCTAGCCTGATTACTACGGGTGATGCTACATCCAACAAGTCTGGTAACTCGAACAATCATAACAATCGTCGCCCCAACAATAACAATTGCAGCAACCAAAAATGGCGATCCAACAATCGCTTTAATTCACCCAATCAGTGGTGATCTTCGAACACTAACAACTCTTACGATAGTGTTCGCTGCCAATTTTGCATAAAGCCAGGACATGTTGCAAGTGTATATAGATCCAAATTTCACAATCATATTAAGGTCGCGGCCAACTATGTTTCAGGAATGGATACATCAGCAAATACTTGGATTCTCGACTTCGGAGCATCTTATCACGTAACTGCCACACCTCATAACTTGCAGGAATACAATGGCATGAAGCAGGTCTCCATGGGTACTCAAGGTCAATGATGGTGGATTATTAACTGATTCAACCAGATACAGGAGGGTAATCGGGAAGCTCCAATATTTGTCCTTCACTCATCCAGACATTTGTTTCTCGGTAAACAAACTATCACAATTTATGCAAACTCCCTCCGAGACTCACTGGAAAGCAGTCAAACGGGTACTAAGGTATCTTCAGGGACTGCTCATTTTGGTTTACGTTTGATGTGCCATAATGATCTCTCTTTACATATGTATTCTGATGCAGATTAGGCTGGAGATGTCACTGATCGCGCCTCCACTACTGGTTATCTTTTGTTTCTTGGCCAAAATCCTATGAGTTGGTCCTCCAAAAAGCAAAGAACAATTGCTAGTTTTTCCACTGAAGCTGGATATCGGGCAGTTGCAAGTTCTGTTGCAGAAACAAACTGGGTAACAAATCTTTTGGCAGCGCTGCGACTTAAACTTCAAAGCGTACCAACTATCTACTGTGACAATGTTGGTGCGACGTATTTATGTGCAAATCCGGTTTTCCACAGCTGAATGAAACACATTACAGTGGATTTCCATTTTGTTCGCAAACAAGTTCAGCACAAGCAAGTTCAAGTTGTTCACATACACGCCGCAGACCAACTCGCGGATACTCTTACCAAGGCCTTTCCCAAATCAGCCTCCGACAGTCACATGTTCAAGCTAGGCGTTGTTGCACACTGCCTACCTTGAGGGGGGCGTATCAGTGCATTAGTTTACTACTGTATTAGTCATTAGTTAGAATTAGTCACTGCTGGATTTTACTATTAGTTTACTGCTAGTTTTTACTGTTTGACCAAGTCTATAGCTGGTTGTTAATTAGGATTAGTATTATCTCCTCAATTTGTGGTGGAATTAGCTTAGGAAATTGTTAGGCTAATCGTGTATATGTACTGCAGTTTTCAGCAATAGAATGAAAGAAGTTTTTTGCCTTACTATCTTGTTCCTTTAGAGAGCTATTGCTTTTTTAAAAGCGGGGTTTATCAACATACTGCTAATAGATGTAGAAGATATCACAGGATTCCCTTCAAAAATAGGAAAAAAAATTTATAATTAAAAGATATAAAATTTCCATATATACAATAGTTGTTAATATAGTACCTTTGTGCATTGTACCCTTAACATCATAGAATGCTATAATAGGTCTTTCAGCTGTTAACAGTTGCAGCAGTTCATCCTCTATTTCTGAGAAGTCGCCCCATAAAGTTATTATTTTCCAATCATGCCTAAATATCACAATTAATCATATAAGATAAAAAACTATCTCAACTCATGCTTTCAACAATTCTTAAATTTATATTATAGGAGAAAAAATGAAAGAAAGTGAAGATCCTTTCCAAAATTCATAAATAAAAAATAATAGTAAAAGCTTCAATGATGAATAGGTAAACTAAATTCAACTTACATCTTGTTCATAAGTACAATCTCTCTTCGTTTTGTGTTTCCTCCTAGGAATGGCTTAGAACTCACAAAAATGCCAAGTATATCTACATAGAATATTTAACAAACACATGTAGTCTTCTAAGAGCAATCAAGTAAAATAGGAGTAAAATATTGTGCATATATTTAATGTTAGTTTAGTTGATGAAATCTAAAGAAATTGCCAAAGATTGTTTAATCGGTGCGTTATGCTGCCTCTTCGAACGAAACAAAATTGTTTGAAAAAGTAACCGTAGAGAAGTGACTGTTGCATTCTTGAACTAAAGTACTGTCCCTGAATCCAACCTCAATCTCCTTGTTCACTGATCGGAAATTAGGATTAGAACCATTAATCCGTTTATGATGTAACAAATCTTGTGTTGTTGTAACTGTTCTTTCCACTTTCCGATATGATCATTGAAAAGTATAGCATTAATTTTTGTGCCCTGTAAAAAGTAAAAATTTAATGGTTAAATACATATATGAAAAAATATAGAATATATACGAATATGAAAGTATTATTACCTCTTCGTCAACTAATGTCACAGTCTTTTGAAGACCTTCGTTCGTTCCCCTTTTATATTGTTTTACTGGTCCACTTCCAATACTAAGAGTCTTATTACCCAACAACAATCACATCTCCTTAAGGTGTTAATTGGCACACATTCGTTCGCCAAGTCCTTTTCAGTTTCGGTTGAACAATTGTTCACTGACTCTTTTTCAATCGCCATTACAATATTACCTAAAATAAACTGTGCACAAGACCTTTAATCATAATAATAAAGTATAATGCTATAAATAATTTGTTTTATGAGATGTGAGGAGATTTGTTTACCTGTGCAGATGAAACTTGTGAACGTATGAGTATACTCAAGCGTGTCAGTTACAAATAACACAAATCTTAAATCACATATATCAATATTACACTCAATTAAAGGAGACAATCTAAGTTAGGATTTTTTGAAAATAAGCAACTTGAGCTGGTGTAGCAATTAATATTACTAATTATGAAACTAAAGGAAGAAGAACAATACCTATTTTCTGTTATGAATTGCAATGGTCCAAACAACCTGTAACAAAAATACATTAAGTCAGATAGGGAAGTTGGATAAGGTGGTGAAGAAATATAATTGATGCCTTTTTTCATCATGTTCCAAATTGCAGACCATGGTGGTGAAGAAATAAAGTGAATTCGAAAAGAAATAGAGGTTGAAGGAAAGAAAAGTTGTCACACCCCAGTCCTGATGGGGCATGATGGGCACCCGACCCTTTACTTAGAGCCGAGCGGACCCGCTGGTTCTCGTTATATTCATAATCTCACTGGACTCTTAAATCACGAAGTGAAGTGCATAATGAAAGCTTTTCAAGAACATTCTTTTCGTCTTTCTCAAATCAAGTAAAAATCTGTAATCATATGAAATTTGTAACATAATGCATAATGATACATCGGCTTGCAGAGCCGCTTGCAAGACTGACATGCTAACGTGACTCTGTTTGCAAAGTCTCTAACATAAATCAATATACCATAACATAGATACTCTGACTCGTCAACACTCCGGAAAGAAATGGAGCTCGCCAATCCAGCTGAAACATCTTCTAGCAATATCCTCTACTCATCTGTATACACCTGCGTGGCATAAAACGCAGCGTCCACAAGAAGGGACGTCAGTACGAATAATGTACTGAGTATGTAAGGCATGAATAGCAACATAATATAGATATGAAAAGTAATAAGGAGTAAGAGAGATAACATGTACATCTGAATGCCTCATAAGGCGGATGACATGCATGCTTAGCCTTTTTTAAAAAAAACATTTCTATACATATACATAGTAACATGCCCGGTCATTAAGGCGCAGTGTCATAAATGTAATATCATGCCCGGCCATTAAGGCTCGGTGTCATCATTAGCCCACGTCCAGGCCTCCCGCGTTCGGGGCAATATCATAACATGCCCACTGCAGTGGTGTGCACATCTACGTGCCATGCCCCAGCCGACTATAGCGCGGCGCGGTGTGAGAAAGTACATACATATATATAAAGTATGCATAGGAGCCAAATAAAAGCTATGAGTACATCGGAGTGACGTAAGGTCGGTAACCTCCGATTATATTATGGAATAATCATCGTCGCTTTGTCTCACCTTGAAGGAACGATTATTATAAGGTGAGACCAATGTCACGCCCCGAACCATGGCCTGGACGTAACACGGCACTCGGTGCCTGACTGCATGTGACCGAGCGAACCACATGGCTTGCTGAATCATCATGATACATAACATAAGCGGAATATAACATGAATGCATGATGAACCTTTATAAAACGTAGTAAGTCATAATACTTAATAAAATACTTGTTTAAACATGAGTGCGGAAATAACATGAATGAGCCAAAATGGCTATACGACTCTGAATGCCTGACATGACATAACTGACTTGTCTAGTCTATGAAACCTCTAAAACATATCTGAATACTAACTACCAGGACATGGCCCAGGATTACCATAAACTGAACACTAATGCAGACTCCATGTTGAACCCCGAGAGAAGTGGGGCTCACCAATAAGCTGATAACTGAAGTGGTCCTACTGCGCAGGTGTATGCTCCTGAAAATCGGTATCTGCACCGTGAAGTGCAGGCCCCGGACAAAAAGGGACGTTAGTACATCGTGAATTGTACTAGTATGTAAAACCTGCTGAAATGAAGAACATGACACAACATAGGTATAGGACATGAACTGAAACTGAATGTAAACTGAACATGAACATGAAGCGTGAGTAAAGTCTGAAAACAGTAAATCAATGGAAATACATGTATGTAAAAACTGCTTGTAACGTGGGGAATGCTATAGTATAACCGACAACATGATCTGGTACTTGCGTCCTACCAGCAGAACACTCACACTTTGCCAGGGATATGAGATTTAAGTAATAATAAGCATGTAAGGATCCAAACTGCATAATGAAGGTGTTGCCTCCTTGCTGACAACCCTTATCCTACGGTGGCAACGTAGTTTCAGGCTATCTGAGCCTTCTCGGTTAACCAAGCAATTCCCAAAAAAACATGAACATGTAAAATAGTGGCACTTGCTACCCATGGTATATCATGAATCATAACTTGCTTGTACATAGTGTTCATGAATCATAACTTGCTTGTACATCGTTTTCATGAATCATAACTTGCTTGTACGTGATTTTCATGAATCATAACTTGCTTGTACGTGGTTTTCATAAGATAACTTGTCATAGTCTTGCAAAACATGTTTTTGGTTCATGAGTAATAACAATAGTTCGAAATCATATGTATATACTTGTCTTGAAAACATGCTTGTAACTTGCTGGATGAAATCATAAAGTTTCATATAAACATAATGAGAACACATGAGGAAGAATTCGTGATTCATGGATTAAGCTAGGATTTCCTAATAACCGTAATGGAAGATTAGGAATACAATAACGAATATAGATACAAAATTCATGTACATAAATACATAATTACGGGCTACCAATATGTTGGGTTTAATGCCCTAGGATTTGAACTTCATGGATTTTACGAAACGGATCATGGGGAAGAACGTAGAGATTCCCACATGTGGATGGAAGTTCTACATACCTTAACTTCCCGCTTTTGAGCGTATCATAATGTCCTTCAATCCCTTCAACTTCAATCTATAGCAATACAGGTCATAGGGATTCTATATTAGCAACAATATCCATGCTTTGTTCATCTAAGCATTTTATCAAACACTTGGTGGGCATGAAGCTCCATAACCCGCATTAATGGTGTTTTCTTCACCCAATCCCCATTCTATTACTTCTAACTAATTCTACGATCTCAATTAGATGTAATTAACATCATTCTTCATCACCCACATGAATACAACTATCCCAAGTCAATAATCCAAAAACTCTAGCATAGTTCATATAATTCTCTTTATCAAACCCATTCATTATTCTCCCAAGAATTCATCAATTCACAACTATAAATCATTAGGGAGTAGAAACATTACCTTTTATGAGTAGTCACCACGAAATCAACATCCCCAAGTTCTATTTTTAGCTTAGAATGACGGCAACAACTTGTACTACACTTTATCCTTCACGAGCCTCGGAATTCGGGGCCTTCAACTTGGTTGATTCTCCACTTTCTCTCTCTAATTATCCTCTCTCTCCCTTTCTCTCTCTAAAATCTGAAAATATGAGGAAATGGGGCTGCTAGGGTTGAACATTTCCTTTAAATACCAAGGGGAAATGGGTTTGACCCGACTTGAAATCGGGTTGGGACCTTTCTGTATGAAAACGTCCATATCTCCCTATCCCGATGTCACCTGTGGGCCCACGACCTATGATTGGAAAGGTATTTCAATTATCTAAAACTTTCGTTCTTTGAGTTTTCCCAAATTCCCAATTTATGATAGGTTTATGGCCTCTCGAAGTCAGGTGACCCGAAACGTACTTACGGACCAAAATACGCCCCATGTTACGGTCCCGTAACACGAAGTGCGGACCGTAACTTGGGACCGTAACTTGGGACCGTACCAGTGAGGTTCTGGAAATTTTTGGTGTGTTACGGCTCACTGTTACGGCCCGTAACACGTGTTACGGCCCGTAACGTCCACCGTAACACAGGCGAAATTTCCAGCGAACAAGCTTCAGTAAAATGGGCATAACTCTTTGCACAGATGTACATTTGACCCCCATAATATACCGTTGGAAATCTATTTCAAATGGCTACAACTTTCATCAAGGAAGGTTTCCGAAATTCCCAACGGATTTTCAGGAAAGTTGACTGGAAGGCAGACGTATCGAAAACTTAGCCGATTCTATAGGATTTCAAGTGCCTTACTATTAGCCATATTGAGACGATCATATCTCCTTGCTCCGATCTCTGATTAGCTTGGTCCTTATATCGTTAGAAAGGTATTTCTACATACTACAACTTTCATTAAGGGTACTTTCGCAAATTCCAAACCGATCAAGGAGTTATCGCTGCCCGAAGTAGGCCTATCAACCATTTTCGCAAAACGTTCAAACCTTCAGTGTTTCCACTAGAACTCCAATGATATGAGCTTAAACTCAGTTCCAAGATGCGGGGTGTTACAATATCTCCCCCTTTGGATCATTCGTCCTCGAATGATGGGTCATGGTTAAGAATATGGCTGGACATGGCTTGACTACATGAACGTGAAGGAAACATGATATGAAACATGGAGACTGAACTAACATGACATGGTTACATGGAAACGTGAATACCGAGACATGAACATGACATGGGGCATGGAAACTGACATGACATAGTTTCATGAAAACATCAGTGCCCAAGCATGAGACATGAATAGCAAATACATGAACTTGAACGTGAAACGTGAGGCATGAATACATAAGGGACATTATAACTCTTCTCCAAATTGTCATTAAGCCATCATTAATTCGATACTCGTAATTCTTGCCCGACACACAACATATATTCGTCTCCTACCTCAAATGTCTTTGAAATCTCATTTAGAATCATTAAATATTACTTCTTACTCGTCAACATGTCGTATACGTCATACCCTTCGTGGGTCTATTCGCGGTACGCTAACGGGGAAATTTCCAAGGTGTAACATTCTCCCCCCTTTATGGAGCATTCGTCCTCGAATGTTAAACATTCGGGATTCTACAAAAATTTTGCCAGAGTTTCCCCTGTAATATGGCACTACCAACCTGTCACAACAGCCCATAATATCATTGCCTCACAGGGCTACATCATAATAGCACTATAAATTGGCCACACACGACCAAAAGCATGAAAAGAAAGCTTACATACCTCAAAATCTTGGTGTTTCATCATAAATCTCTTCTGCGGGCTGAAACAAGTGCGGGTACATGGATTTCATATCCTCCTCGGCTTCCCATGTAGCTTTCTCAACTTTCTGACTTCTCCACAAGACTTTCACTAAGGCTACTTCCTTAGTTCTCAACTTGCGAACTTGATGGTCAAGAATGGCTACGGGGATCTCCTCATACGTCAAACCATCCTTAACTATTATACTATCAGTAGGAACAACCAACGACGGGTCTCCTACACACTTCCTCAACATGGACACATGAAACACGGGATGTACATCAGCCAAATCTTGTGGCAACTCAAGTTCATAAGCTACTAGTCCGACCTTTCGTAGAATTATGTAAGGTCCAATATATCTGGGGCTGAGTTTGCCCTTCTTTCCAAATCTCATGACACCCTTCATGGGTGAGACTTTAAGGAACACCCAGTCATCTACTGAAAATTTTAAGTCTCTTCGCCTCACATCCATGTAAGACTTCTGGCGACTCTGAGTTCAAACGCTCTTGAATTAATTTGACCTGCTCCATAGCCTGATAAACTAAATCTGGTCCTAACAATTCTACTTTACCAACTTCAAACTAACCAATCGGTGACCTGCACCTTCGCTCAAAAAGGGTTTTCAAACGGTGCCATACCAATACTAGCATGGTAATCGTTTTTTTGTAAGTAAACTCAATAAGAGGCAGGTGGTCATCCCAATTACCATTGAAATCAAGGACACATGGTTACCGAACTGAATGAATACAAGATTACTAAACTGCTGAGATACTAAACTGAATGTCTATTGAACTGACTGAAGACTAGAATGACTGAATACTGAGCTAACTGAATACTGGATTAGCTGAATACTGGACTGGCATGAATACGTGAGTACTGGACTGATATCTGAGTACTAAGCTGACATAAATATCTGAGTATTGAACTAACATGAATATTATAACGTGAGATCTGAATAGCGTATCTGTCTGACCATTTGTCTGAGGATGAAAAGCTGTGCTAAGGTTCACCTTGGTACCCAATCCTTTCTGAAAGGATTTTCAGAAGTTCATTGTGAACTGAGCACTATAATCTGAAATAATGGACACTAGGGTCCCATACAATCCGACAATTTTATTAACATATGACTTGGCATAATCTCCTGTTCAATCTGTGGTCTTGCTGGCAAGAAGTGCGCTGACTTCGTAAGTCTGTCCACCATCACCCAAATTAAATTATGCCTCCTAGCTGAATGAGGTAGACCTAGAATGGTGAGTTTCTGACATAATTAGCTCTCTGAGCCATCTACATATGGAACGCATAATCTGCCTCGGTATCTCAAGGTACCATTATCTCCCCCTTGTTCAAAAGCTAAGGCTTTCTGTTCGTGAATCCCCTCTTTCATCTACAGCAAGTAGGAATCACCAAACTGCTTCTCTCTAACTTCGATGACTAAGGAGGAATAAGCCATGTTCTGGGCAACAACTCAACCTACTTCGGAGCCTGAAAGTCGAATTCCTAGCTTGGATAAGCGGTGAACTTCTTTCACCATAGTTCTCTTGTCTGCCTAAATCACGAGCCATACTTCCCATACTTGTTTTTTTTTTTTTGAGATACTTCCTAAAATACTCATAGTACTGTTGTGTGCTAAGTCTTCCACTAGCACCTTAAAAATTAGAGTCTTGTGCAATGGCACTATCCTTTTGACACATAACTGGGCATGATCTTATAGATTTTCTGTGATCGCCTAATCGATAGTAATTGAACTTGACACGATCCGTTTGACGATCATTCTACTCACTTCGGGATTTCTCTAAGATGAGGCATATTCCTTATGGAGACTGTCTCATTATGCCAACCTAACTGAACTGAGGTTCTTCATATCTCATACTAACCCTTCGGGTCTTTAATTATCTCACTGGAATTACTGGCGATTTATGCATCTCCCCCTTAGATCAAGGCTAGTATCTTATACTTACAATTTCTTCTCTTTTGGTGGGATCTAATTAATGTTCCTTATCTTCTGTAATTCCCTTGTACTCTACAAAACTGACAACTCTCATCTGAGAAATTTCTCATGGGGGAAAACTAAATTTACTTACATGAACGGGTTGCTACTGTATTCATAACTGGTATACTCCATCTTAACGACTTAACTCTGCTCACACTTGTAAATCTTAGGACAACCTCTTTTGACAACTCTTAAAAGCTATTCTTTTGTAGTTTGCTCTCTTACGGCTTTAGCTGATTTCTTCTTCTACTAAT
Source organism: Lycium barbarum (assembly GCF_019175385.1). NCBI lineage: Eukaryota > Viridiplantae > Streptophyta > Magnoliopsida > Solanales > Solanaceae > Lycium > Lycium barbarum. The sequence continues at coordinate 323,723 of NC_083348.1, read as the reverse complement.
CACTCTACTCTAAACTTAACTTAAGCCCTTGTTTTCTAACACACATTCGGATGTATCCGAACTGTCACCCACTCAAGGTGTTCATCTGAATAGGATATCAAATTTTATTTCTCAAAGTCAGCCGTACTCGTAACTTAGTCAAATCTTATCATTACTGTTGACATAGCTTTTCCAGACATATTACAAACTTATATCTCATTCTCCTTCTATTTCTAGGAAAATTTTGGCAGAGTTTCCTCTGTATTTCTTACTATCCCAAAACCTGCACGCAGGAAATACCAACAATGCCTCACAAGGCCAACATATATACATATATATCATATCATATCATAGCCACACAGGGCTCCCAATTTCAACAACAGTATAAAAATGGTGAACTTACCTCATATGTCCAACTCAAACTGTACCTGTTACACTTTCCTGTTTAGTTTCCCTTTCAATCTTTAACAGCAGATGGAGTGGGTCCTGATGACCTCCGGTAGAAAACTGTCTGCCACCACTTCCTTGAGATCCTTCATGATTTACGTTTCCTGCAGACTTAGCTCCTTTTCTAATTTCTCTAATATCCTCTCCCTGTGGTATTCCATTCTCCTTTCTAGGGAACATCATTATCATTCAACATACCATTCATTCCACTACACCCCTTCTCGAGCAACTTACATTGTATTCCACTTTCAATAGCACTTGAAGTCACATTCGTTACCAGTAAGTACTGCACAATTGTACCCTTTATGGGTAAACATCGTTACTTAGACCTTGAATTATCTGTTCGTCACTTACGCATTCGAAACATACGTAATTTGATTGGAAGAGAAGGTTTCTTATTACTATAAGACATGGCACGATCTAGAGTATAAAGAAATGAGACAATCCTGAATGTCTTGGTGGTTAACTGTTTATATGTATGGGTCCCTCACACATATAAAAGTAACCCCACTGGACACGGTTTCATAGACTTCCTAAAGATCCTTGAACCTAGGCTCCGATACCAAGCTTTATCACGCCCCGAACCATGGCCTGGACGTAACACGACACTCGGTGCCTGACTGCATGTGACCGAGCGAACCACATGGCTTGCTGAATCATCATGATACATAACATAAGCGGAATATAACATGAATGCATGATGAACCTTTATAAAACGTAGTAAGTCATAATACTTAATAAAATACTTGTTTAAACATGAGTGCGGAAATAACATGAATGAGCCAAAATGGCTATACGACTCTGAATGCCTGACATGACATAACTGACTTGTCTAGTCTATGAAACCTCTAAAACATATCTGAATACTAACTACCAGGACATGGCCCAGGATTACCATAAACTGAACACTAATGCAGACTCCATGTTGAACCCCGAGAGAAGTGGGGCTCACCAATAAGCTGATAACTGAAGTGGTCCTACTGCGCAGGTGTATGCTCCTGAAAATCGGTATCTGCACCGTGAAGTGCAGGCCCCGGACAAAAAGGGACGTTAGTACATCGTGAATTGTACTAGTATGTAAAACCTGCTGAAATGAAGAACATGACACAACATAGGTATAGGACATGAACTGAAACTGAATGTAAACTGAACATGAACATGAAGCGTGAGTAAAGTCTGAAAACAGTAAATCAATGGAAATACATGTATGTAAAAACTGCTTGTAACGTGGGGAATGCTATAGTATAACCGACAACATGATCTGGTACTTGCGTCCTACCAGCAGAACACTCACACCTTGCCAGGGATATGAGATTTAAGTAATAATAAGCATGTAAGGATCCAAACTGCATAATGAAGGTGTTGCCTCCTTGCTGACAACCCTTATCCTACGGTGGCAACGTAGTTTCAGGCTATCTGAGCCTTCTCGGTTAACCAAGCAATTCCCAAAAAAACATGAACATGTAAAATAGTGGCACTTGCTACCCATGGTATATCATGAATCATAACTTGTTTGTACATAGTGTTCATGAATCATAACTTGCTTGTACATCGTTTTCATGAATCATAACTTGCTTGTACGTGATTTTCATGAATCATAACTTGCTTGTACGTGGTTTTCATAAGATAACTTGTCATAGTCTTGCAAAACATGTTTTTGGTTCATGAGTAATAACAATAGTTCGAAATCATATGTATATACTTGTCTTGAAAACATGCTTGTAACTTGCTGGATGATATCATAAAGTTTCATATAAACATAATGAGAACACATGAGGAAGAATTCGTGATTCATGGATTAAGCTAGGATTTCCTAATAACCGTAATGGAAGATTAGGAATACAATAACGAATATAGATACAAAATTCATGTACATAAATACATAATTACGGGCTACCAATATGTTGGGTTTAATGCCCTAGGATTTGAACTTCATGGATTTTACGAAACGGATCATGGGGAAGAACGTAGAGATTCCCACATGTGGATGGAAGTTCTACATACCTTAACTTCCCGCTTTTGAGCGTATCATAATGTCCTTCAATCCCTTCAACTTCAATCTATAGCAATACAGGTCATAGGGATTCTATATTAGCAACAATATCCATGCTTTGTTCATCTAAGCATTTTATCAAACACTTGGTGGGCATGAAGCTCCATAACCCGCATTAATGGTGTTTTCTTCACCCAATCCCCATTCTATTACTTCTAACTAATTCTACGATCTCAATTAGATGTAATTAACATCATTCTTCATCACCCACATGAATACAACTATCCCAAGTCAATAATCCAAAAACTCTAGCATAGTTCATATAATTCTCTTTATCAAACCCATTCATTATTCTCCCAAGAATTCATCAATTCACAACTATAAATCATTAGGGAGTAGAAACATTACCTTTTATGAGTAGTCACCACGAAATCAACATCCCCAAGTTCTATTTTTAGCTTAGAATGACGGCAACAACTTGTACTACACTTTATCCTTCACGAGCCTCGGGATTCGGGGCCTTCAACTTGGTTGATTCTCTACTTTCTCTCTCTAATTATCCTCTCTCTCCCTTTCTCTCTCTAAAATCTGAAAATATGAGGAAATGGGGCTGCTAGGGTTGAACATTTCCTTTAAATACCAAGGGGAAATGGGTTTGACCCGACTTGAAATCGGGTTGGGACCTTTCTGTATGAAAACGTCCATATCTCCCTATCCCGATGTCACCTGTGGGCCCACGACCTATGATTGGAAAGGTATTTCAATTATCTAAAACTTTCGTTCTTTGAGTTCTCCCAAATTCCCAATTTTTGATAGGTTTATGGCCTCTCGAAGTCAGGTGACCCGAAACGTACTTACGGACCAAAATACGCCCCATGTTACGGTCCCGTAACACGAAGTGCGGACCGTAACTTGGGACCGTACCAGTGAGGTTCTGGAAATTTTTGGTGTGTTACGGCTCACTGTTACGGCCCGTAACACGTGTTACGGCCCGTAACGTCCACCGTAACACAAGCGAAATTTCCAGCGAACAAGCTTCAGTAAAATGGGCATAACTCTTTGCACAGATGTACATTTGACCCCCATAATATACCGTTGGAAATCTATTTCAAATGGCTACAACTTTCATCAAGGAAGGTTTCCCAAATTCCCAACGGAGTTTCAGGAAAGTTGACTGGAAGGCAGACGTATCGAAAACTGAGCCGATTCTATAGGATTTCAAGTGCCTTACTATTAGCCATATTGAGACGATCATATCTCCTTGCTCCGATCTCTGATTGGCTTGGTCCTTATATCGTTAGAAAGGTATTTCTACATAATACAACTTTCATTAAGGGTACTTTCCCAAATTCCAAACCGATCAAGGAGTTATCGCTGCCCGAAGTAGGCCTATCAACCATTTTCGCAAAACGTTCAAACCTTCAGTGTTTCCACTAGAACTCCAATGATATGAGCTTAAACTCAGTTCCAAGATGCGGGGTGTTACAATATCTCCCCCTTTGGATCATTCGTCCTCGAATGATGGGTCATGGTTAAGAATATGGCTGGACATGGCTTGAATACATGAACGTGAAGGAAACATGACATGAAACATGGAGACTGAACTAACATGACATGGTTACATGGAAACGTGAATACCGAGACATGAACATGACATGGGGCATGGAAACTGACATGACATAGTTTCATGAAAACATCAGTGCCCAAGCATGAGACATGAATAGCAAATACATGAACTTGAACGTGAAACGTGAGGCATGAATACATAAGGGACATTATAACTCTTCTCCAAATTGTCATTAAGCCATCATTAATTCGATACTCGTAATTCTTGCCCGACACACAACATATATTCGTCTCCTACCTCAAATGTCTTTGAAATCTCATTTAGAATCATTAAATATTACTTCTTACTCGTCAACATGTCGTATACGTCATACCCTTCGTGGGTCTATTCGCGGTACGCTAACGGGGAAATTTCCAAGGTGTAACATTCTCCCCCCTTTATGGAGCATTCGTCCTCGAATGTTAAACATTCGGGATTCTACAAATATTTTGCCAGAGTTTCCCCTGTAATATGGCACTACCAACCTGTCACAACAGCCCATAATATCATTGCCTCACAGGGCTATATCATAATAGCACTATAAATTGGCCACACACGACCAAAAGCATGAAAAGAAAGCTTACATACCTCAAAATCTTGGTGTTTCATCATAAATCTCTTCTGCGGGCTGAAACAAGTGCGGGTACATGGATTTCATATCCTCCTCGGCTTCCCATGTAGCTTTCTCAACTTTCTGACTTCTCCACAAGACTTTCACTAAGGCTACTTCCTTAGTTCTCAACTTGCGAACTTGACGGTCAAGAATGGCTACGGGGATCTCCTCATACGTCAAACCATCCTTAACTGTTATACTATCAGTAGGAACAACCAACGACGGGTCTCCTACACACTTCCTCAACATGGACACATGAAACACGGGATGTACATCAGCCAAATCTTGTGGCAACTCAAGTTCATAAGCTACTAGTCCGACCTTTCGTAGAATTATGTAAGGTCCAATATATCTGGGGCTGAGTTTGCCCTTCTTTCCAAATCTCATGACACCCTTCATGGGTGAGACTTTAAGGAACACCCAGTCATCTACTGAAAATTTTAAGTCTCTTCGCCTCACATCCATGTAAGACTTCTGGCGACTCTGAGTTCAAACGCTCTTGAATTAATTTGACCTGCTCCATAGCCTGATAAACTAAATCTGGTCCTAACAATTCTACTTTACCAACTTCAAACTAACCAATCGGTGACCTGCACCTTCGCTCAAAAAGGGTTTTCAAACGGTGCCATACCAATACTAGCATGGTAATCGTTTTTTTGTAAGTAAACTCAATAAGAGGCAGGTGGTCATCCCAATTACCATTGAAATCAAGGACACATGGTTACCGAACTGAATGAATACAAGATTACTAAACTGCTGAGATACTAAACTGAATGTCTATTGAACTGACTGAAGACTAGAATGACTGAATACTGAGCTAACTGAATACTGGATTAGCTGAATACTGGACTGGCATGAATACGTGAGTACTGGACTGATATCTGAGTACTAAGCTGACATAAATATCTGAGTATTGAACTAACATGAATATTATAACGTGAGATCTGAATAGCGTATCTGTCTGACCATTTGTCTGAGGATGAAAAGCTGTGCTAAGGTTCACCTTGGTACCCAATCCTTTCTGAAAGGATTTTCAGAAGTTCATTGTGAACTGAGCACTATAATCTGAAATAATGGACACTAGGGTCCCATACAATCCGACAATTTTATTAACATATGACTTGGCACAATCTCCTGTTCAATCTGTGGTCTTGCTGGCAAGAAGTGCGCTGACTTCGTAAGTCTGTCCACCATCACCCAAATTAAATTATGCCTCCTAGCTGAACTGAGGTAGACCTAGAATGGTGAGTTTCTGACATAATTAGCTCTCTGAGCCATCTACATATGGAACGCATAATCTGCCTCGGTATCTCAAGGTACCATTATCTCCCCCTTGTTCAAAAGCTAAGGCTTTCTGTTCGTGAATCCCCTCTTTCATCTACAGCAAGTAGGAATCACCAAACTGCTTCTCTCTAACTTCGATGACTAAGGAGGAATAAGCCATGTTCTGGGCAACAACTCCACCTACTTCGGAGCCTGAAAGTCGAATTCCTAGCTTGGATAAGCGGTGAACTTCTTTAACCATAGTTCTGTTGTCTGCCTAAATCACGAGCCATACTTCCCATACTTGTTTTTTTTTTTTTGAGATACTTCCTAAAATACTCATAGTACTGTTGTGTGCTAAGTCTTCCACTAGCACCTTAAAGATTAGAGTCTTGTGCAATGGCACTATCCTTTTGACACATAACTGGGCATGATCTTATAGATTTTCTGTGATCGCCTAATCGATAGTAATTGAACTTGACACGATCCGTTTGACGATCATTCTACTCACTTCGGGATTTCTCTAAGATGAGGCATATTCCTTATGGAGACTGTCTCATTATGCCAACCTAACTGAACTGAGGTTCTTCATATCTCATACTATCCCTTCGGGTCTTTAATTATCTCACTGGAATTACTGGCGATTTATGCATCTCCCCCTTAGATCAAGGCTAGTATCTTATACTTACAATTTCTTCTCTTTTGGTGGGATCTAATTAATGTTCCTTATCTTCTGTAATTCCCTTGTACTCTACAAAACTGACGACTCTCATCTGAGAAATTTCTCATGGGGGAAAACTAAATTTACTTACATGAACGGGTTGCTACTGTATTCATAACTGGCATACTCCATCTTAACGACTTAACTCTGCTCACACTTGTAAATCTTAGGACAACCTCTTTTGACAACTCTTAAAAGGCTATTCTTTTGTAGTTTGCTCTCTTACGGCTTTAGCTGATTGCTTCTTCCTACTAATCACTCTACTCTAAACTTAACTTAAGCCCTTGTTTTCTAACACACATTCGGATGTATCCGAACTGTCACCCACTCAAGGTGTTCATCTGAATAGGATATCAAATTTTATTTCTCAAAGTCAGCCGTACTCGTAACTTA